>NW_022196904.1:157205992-157230209 GCF_008632895.1 Mastomys coucha | reverse complement strand
CCCCCGCTTTTTTTTTTTGATGAATTCACCAATGAAAATCCAGCTTCTTTAAGACTGACAGCTTCCATCTCAAAGGTACTTTACCCATGATTACCTCAGAAAGGTTCAGGAAAAATTAGTGGTAGATGATTAGGGTATAAACAGAGGGGATCACAGTAAGGAATGAATGCAGAAAATGGTCAAGTAGTCATTCTGTACTGCCCATAGACTCCCCCAAGTCTGACATCCTTCAGTGTGTATGTCTTTATGTAGCCTTGTTTTTTGATATGTTCTCACCATCAGATCATGCCTCCTCTCCTAGGAGGTGAAATCCTCCTGTGTTTGTCTTTTTCTTTGAGATTTATTTTGTGTATATGTATGAGTATATTTGTATCATGTGTATGAGTTTCCACCTGCATGTGTATTTATATATCGTGTGCATTCCTGGTGCCTGTGGAACCCAGAAGAGGGGGTAAGAAGAGGAGGTAAAACTGCAAACCAAGACAGTTGAGTCACTATTTTGGATGCTGAAACTGAACCTGAACCCTCTACAAGAGCTGCAAGTGCTCTTGACCACCGAGCCCTCTCTCTGACCCCTCTGAGTCTTTCTGGATGACCGGCTATTAGTCTGACCATGAAAGAGCATTAGATGTGAAAAGTGTCACCTAACCTGAAAGTTTTAAGCTTACATCTCATCTATGATGCCTAGGCATCATGGTAGGCAACCAATGCTATTTTTAAATTATTTGCTGAGCTGCTATGTTTGAAAGCTCTGAAATTATCCTACACTATTTCTGGAAAAAGAGTTATATATTAAGAACTTTTCAATTAAATCTGTGATTCTTTGCCCCCCCCCCAAATCCTATCAAAGTTGAAGTGATTAAAGAGAATAAAATAATCCATATAAAAAATAGGATCTATTTAACATTTAACGATGTCATCCAAGAAAGGCAACAAGGAGTCCCTTTTGCTGCTCAGATGGACTGAAGGAGTTGATTCCTCCTCTTAAATATGGGAAACGGAAATGGTGCAGTCCCTGCACGGAAGCTTCGGTTGACAGAGAACACAGCAGAGAGTGACACTGCCTGGGAGAGGGCTGAGGAAAGACAGCTGCCGCGGAGCCTTGTTCTCAAAGGCCACCGGGGTTAACAAGTCAGGCAAACTGGTGGCATCTTGTAGGACACGGTGGACAGCATCAAAGTGTTCTCTGTAAATCATCTGCTAAAGACTCCCCTTGAAGCTGCTTCAAAGGCAGGAGCTCAGCCCAGGAGTGATGGCCTTAAGCCAAATCACCTCATCAAGGCCCTACCTCCTAACACGGCCACCCTGGCAACGGCTCAGTTTTGGGGTGAACACATTCAAGTTGTAAGCGCTGTGGAAATAGGTATTGCTTTGGACATCTTACTGCTTTCTTTAGTAGAGATGGTCTCTTAAAGCCTGCTGCCTAATTTGTACTCATGCCTTTAAACACGCATTACAAGTGTGCTCACATTGGTGGAGACACAGATAAACTTCATCCAACATTAACAGTAATGACAATGATATTAGCCCTCAGAGTTTATGAGCATTTGTTTAGACAGATTCTGTTTTGAATGTCTACCTCTTTTAACAAGTTGCTGTGTAGCCAAGGTGAGTATTATTCTTGCTTGGGAGAAGAAAAGTGGAACTTGGTGAGCTTTTAGCACCTTTCTAGATACTTGCACAATGGTTAACTTCCTTTTTTAATTTTGATATTTGTGTGTCTATGTGTGTGTGCACAAGCATGTGTGTGTGGGTGCAAGAGTGCGTGCATGTGCGTGTGTGCATGTATACATGCCATGGCACACATGTAAAGGTCAGAGGACAACTCTGGATTTGGTTTTCTCTTTCCACCTTTATATAGGTTTCAGCTCATTAGTTTTGGGAGCCATCTCACTACTCTCATGGTGGTTAATATCAATAGTCTATTCTCTTGAATTGAGAGGTACACAGAATATCAAACAAAGTGCACCTGAGTATGTCTAGGGGGGTATTTCCAAAGAGAATTATCTAAGATGGAGGAGGCCTGTGTGAGCAGAACCATCCTGTATGCTGATGACCTACGTGGACACAGGCAATCTTACTTCTGCTCTCTGGTCGCCATGATGTGAGCTTCACTCAGTCCCCCACCCTGCCTCCACTCCATGATGGACAGACATCTTGATGCCATGAACCATCATAAATAAGCCCTCCTTTTAAGTTATTCTTTGGATGGTTTGGTTATAGCTGGGGAGTCTCACATACACATTTAAATGGGACGAAAACAGGATTTGGACTCGTGTTCTCAGTCCACAGAGCCGACTCCTGGGCCTCAGTGAGTTCATCTGAAGATGCCATTACCATTGTCAGCTCTTCACCCACACCCTTCAGCCTCAAATGAATGAAGCCAGGCAGCAACTGCCTGCCAGGCCTTGGGAGAATTTTCTCCCCGTGGTACTTGTCTCTTTCTGAGGCCATTCCATTCACAGCAGCACCTTCCTTGGATTTTTGTAAGAGACGGCTGCAGAAAAGCGTTAGCCTAATGCACCTACTGAAAGCTTGTGGAGGGTGGGGGGAGCAAACTTGGCTCTGCTCCTATTAAGGTTCCAGATGTACAGCAATGTACAGCTCTACATTCTCCATGCCATCAATTCCCTTTTCTTCAAGACCTAGGAAAATTTTCAAATTAGATGTAGAAAGACTAGTAGAATTCCAAATCATTTTAAAAAATATGAGACTCGACCAATATAGCTAGGAAGTAGGTAATTTATATGTCATGTGGGAACTGTTTGAGTAATTGGGGCAGATTTGTTTCACTTTAGTGAGAGATG
Source organism: Mastomys coucha (assembly GCF_008632895.1). NCBI lineage: Eukaryota > Metazoa > Chordata > Mammalia > Rodentia > Muridae > Mastomys > Mastomys coucha. The sequence continues at coordinate 157,227,402 of NW_022196904.1, read as the reverse complement.
CTATGCAAATACAGTCCATTTTTCCTAGCCATGTACCCTAGTTACAGTTCTAGGTGGCCTGACAAATCACTGCTACCCCTAGTTTTTGTGCTTCTAAAAAGTAGATTCTCTAAGACAAGATTAGAATTTCCTAATGCCTCTGTTAATCTCTTAGCAGCTTTCAAAATTAGAGTTAATAAAACTGAAACGATTGTATTGGAAATCATACAATTTTTTTTAACTTCTGCAAGGAGCACAGTCAGTACTCTTTCTAATTACTTGTCTATTCTTCTCATCTTGCTAGCTTAATAGAGCTACCAATGATTATTCACATTGCATTTAAAATATACTGATATTTTTATAGAAAAGTGGTAACTTTTGATTTGTTGTTTGGAAATGTTATGTTTCCCCTCACTGCATAATGTACAAGGCCACTGTTCCAAGTTTCCACTGCTTCTGCTGGCTTCCGCTGGCTTCCACATTCACTTCCTCAAAGCTCAAGTAAATGTTTAAAATCACTTCTGTGCTGCCTTCAGATGCCCACCCACATATGACAGCATTTTTAAAGTCATTTTCTATCTTCTATCATCTATCATCCTGTGACATCCCTAGCATTTCTTTTCCCCATCAACAGCTCTGATGTGCATCTATTTACTGCCTCTTCTCTGAATGGAAACCTCATTCAACACCAAGTCTAGACATGACCACAGTACCTGTATGCATGCAGTAATCTGAAGTTGCTTCTGGTCTTGACAACTGAGCCAGTGCTGAATTTACAACTATCAAACTCAAGCAAAGCTTGAAATACAACTTGGGGGTGATCTATGAAGACTGGATGAATTCTCTAGACCCTCCTGAAGTAAAGTACATTTCTTCATAACATGTAAGGTCATGAAGGTTTTTCCTTTTGTTTTATGGGGTGTGTTTTTTACTTCATTTTTGGTGAGCTTTGGGAGTAGGGGTAGAATCTTTTGTAAACCAAGCTAACCTTAAATTTAATATGTAGCTGAGGACAACCCATGCCTCTGCATCCACCTTTCCATTGCTGGATATATAGACATGTGCTGCCATACTAAGTGCTAAGCCATGGTTCAATGGGAAGGCATTACTGATATACTATGAGCAAGGCCTACGAGCAAAAAAGGCCCAGCCTGGAATCAAAAGTATAGGCCTCTCGGAGTCTTATCTCTATTAAAAAAGTTGTCATCGTTCTCATCATAAGGAGTTTGTGAGCATTCAAGTTTTAAATAATATACTAAATATTATTTCTCTTGATCACTAGAATTATATCCACTCAGCCCTTATGCTCAAGCCAAGTGTCCTACTTGCCTGCATGAGTCCTGCCCTTTTCTAAGGCATGCGATACAGGTGGTTACAGGTTTCTACCTGTCAGAAAAGTCTCTCCTATAGGTTCCAGGCTGTCCAGTCTCTCTGGAGACCCCTCTCTCCAGTGCCACGATCCCTATTCAGTTGTCCTTCAATGCTCTTCCTCCAGGAATCGAAGTTGTCTGGGAGGAGGGGCCAGGAACTAGAGCAGGGTGAACACTGCTTCCTCAAGCACTTGTTCAGCTCTCTGTAGCCTTCGCCAAGACAAAGACCCCAAAGTCAGGATTAGAAGAGATTTGGTGGAAAAAATAAACCAAATAAGATGGTAAGAGATGAGCACAGAATAAACATAATCACTGGCCCTCAAGAACTGTAGTGCCCAGATACAAGTGCTGATGGTAGAGAAAACTGACTCTCACTGGTCTCCTGTTCTGAGGCCAACATCCATCTTATTAAATAAGAAAGCACAGTATGATGGGAAGCGAATCAGATGATGTGGGGAGACCAGCATCACAACTTATCTAACACAGGCCAAGCACAAACGAAAACTGACGATAAGTCTCTTGGGAAGATATAAGAAATACATGCAGGGAAGATATTATCTGGGAGGAAACGGGGTTAAGGTCTAAAAAGAGTTGATGATAAGTTGGTGAGACACAAGGGAGAAGACTGAGAAAATCAAAAATAAAGAAAAATCAGTGTGTTGGCATTCAGACTAGAGGGGGCGAGTGAAGAGAGAAACTAACTCTTCTGGAGGACTCTAAAATTCCAAGCCTGGTGAACACTCACCTCAGCGAGGCATCCCACAGGAGATGTCTGCTTGCAGGGAACAGCCTGGGACAGCAAGTGGCCATGTGGGCGGATGTAAAGAGGCATATATAAGATGACTAAATCTCCTGTTGAAACAGTGTAGAGAGATGTGCTCAGGGGACTGGGGATGAGAGAGGAGCCAAGACGGGGTCTGGAGATGAGCACAGACAGGTGTGAGTCTAGAGTTAAGCAAATCTTTTAAAGGTACAAAGGAAGAAAAAAACAAGGAAAAGAAGGGATGGAATATGAGAATGAACAGAAAAAAAATGTTACAGCAAGGCAGAGAGAAGGTAGTGTGACAGTTGAGGCTGACATGGTAGAGAACCTGGGAGCAAGCATATTAAGAATTTATAAGCATCTACATCCAAACATAGGGAAATGTCTTAAGAGTATTTCTCTTCAGTCCATCTGCCACTGAAGTTGCCAGCCACTGGGTCGGAGTGGATGCTCTGTATTGGGTGGGGGTACAGTCCCTAAGGCTCCTGCTCTCTTAGCCCTCATTAAACAGGTTCCCTCTTGACTTCTGGACTGGTCTATAGAATTCCTCATCTATAGAATTCTCTGCCACATGGGCAGTCTTAGCAGTCCTGGCAAGCAAAGTATAAGCGTGCCTGTACGCTTATCCTGAAAAGGAAGAGGAGAAGGTGGCTCAGCAGCCCCTTTTCATCTGAGTTAGTAAGAAGACACGGAGATGATGCGGTCAAATAAGAGTGCATTATACTTTCAGTTCGACGCTTTTGTATGGAATGTATGTCAATTAAAAGCGTTAAAATATTAAATCAAAAAATTCTAAGTGTCCTTCCAAGCCATATTTGTATCACGACAAACAGTGAAGAAGCGTTTTCAGAAGACATAAAATTTCTTTAAAAAATTATACCACCCATGTCTATCTGCCAAATTCACTAATAAAATATGACTTTACCTTATATGACTGATTCACATTGCTTTTGTAGTTTTTTTTTTTACTTATTTTTATTTTACTTTATCCTATTTTTCACTTATTGCAATAGCAATGTTTTGGCTAATCTGTTAGGAAAGACTAACATTAGCTAAAGTTCTTAAGTCATATAATTCTCCTAGGTGATAAATTGAATTTCTCAGTCTATTTTGACCTAAGCATCCTCAATAATCTAAGGCAGAAAGTTATGAATGAATGATAAATACATATTCTCTGCATTGTGGTCTTTTCAATATTACCTTATTATGGGCTCCTACTAGAGATTAAAACACTAAATATAAATGATGTAGGCCATTTAGTTAATAACAAAAAGGGAGCGTAGCCCTCAGAAAGTGGTTTGGCTGGATAAAAAATCCTTATACGAGGAGTAAACAATGGCTGAGTCTCTCCCTATTGTCTGCTGTCCAAAAAATGGCAACAAATAAATTATCATAAGCCCCATAGGTTTTTATTGAGCAATGAGGAAGGGCAGGAGTCACAGGACAAAAGTTTGCATCTGTCAGCAAACACTCGGATCCAATCCATTCAGACCCACAGCAGTGGTAAAAGGATGTTTGCCCAAACTTTGGTAGAAAAACTGTTGGATTCCACATTCCCATTTTAGCTCTCTGAATCAAACAAAAGGTTTGAATTAATCAGGATTATAGGGGATGGAGTAAGAATCTTGAGACTTCCCTCCCCAAAGAAAGAGGGGAGCCACAGCTTTTCTGAAATCACTTACTGCCCCATTGTGTGCCTGCACCCCACACTGCCAGGTTCCCAGCTTTTCAAGAGCACCCAGAAACTACACCTGAATGTGATGTCTCCTACCCTTTAGAGGGCTAGCAATAAATTATGTTGCTAAAGGAAAAAAATGGAAAAGAAATACTGACTTAAACCTCTGACTTTAAGCAAGAAAGAGCTACAGAGGTCCTCCTTCAGTTAAAGAGGATTGGTGGCCTGAGAGAAACAAAATTAAATGAAGCCCCACTTACCCCAGTGTATAAGAAATCACAAGAGTTCGGTAGAGAAAGGATAGTCTACCCAGCAAATTCCCACTGAGAATAACTCGCTATTCCTGTGGCAAAAAGTAACCCTTTGTTGATACTTCAGAAAATGCACTAATTTCAAATGCATACAGACATTGCTGGATTATAAAATTATGAATCACCAATCATGAAAACCATTGCTGTTGCAACTTTGGGGTGAATCTCAAATAAGTATTCAAAGTTAACAAGGAGATCCTAATAATAATAATAATAATAATAATAATAATAATAATAATAATATACCACACTGTTTTTAAAAATGTAAAATGACCTGTAATGAACTAAGAAAATGTAAAGTAATCTATAATGAACTAAGCTAGGTATAGCAGTGCATACCTTTCATTCTAGCACTCAGGATATACAGCCAATCTTGTCTATATATAGTGAGTTCCAGTACAACCAAAATTACCTTGTGAGGCCTTCTCTAAGAAAGGGGTCAGGAATAGGCAAGGATTGAGGCAGAGATTCAGACAGACTAAAATTCAGGGATTGTCTGGAGGGGCTGAAACAGGATTACTCAAGAGGCATGAAAATCTTTGGTGCTAAGGGCTAATTATCTTGACTACAATGGTGTCTTTTTACCATTGCATGCTTTATCCAAATGATGGATTTCACAGATGGACACCCTTGCCCAAACAGTTCAAAGTAAACTGTAAGTTTACTGTGTGTCATTATGCCTTTAGATTCAGTCATTCTCATTCTCTGTCCTCATTCTCTCTCCTCCTTCTCCCCCTCTTCTCTCTCCCCCCTCTCCTCCTCTTGTTCCTCCTCCTCCTTTCCTCCCTCCCCAAACAATACCCAATTAAAGGCAAAATCTGGCATGCTAGCTTCTATTTCTCAGACTCCATGTTTGAAGGCATCTGGAGTCACTTTCTTTGAACGTGAGCCAAGCCCACAGCTAACATTCCATTTCTATAGATAGTGATGCCTCAACGGAGAAGCTCTAGGAAATACTTGCAGTTAAAAACCTGGATATATGGAATATATTAGCATCGATAATTATTAGATGTTTGTCATGCTATGTCATCACTTAAAAAAAAAAAAAAAAACCAATTCACTTTCCGCAGACTCTCACTCCCTTGCTGTTTGGCAAAGCCTGTCAGGACTCAAGATGGGCGAAGGTGCAAAGTCACCTGGTGCTGCATTCCAGAACAATGAAATCTCACTTCCAAATATAACAAGGGTTAGTGTAGGAGGTGTCTGCCTCCAAAGGCCTCCCTTCACTACCGACCCTGAACGCCAGGAGGCTTAGAACTTTGTCCACTCGACAGCTTCCTGGTCAGTTTTCTCAGGATGCTACAGAAAGTACACAGTTGCTTGCATACACCAACGGGGCCATGCCACAGGCTACAGACAGACATACTCACAAACCTGTACGCACACATTGTCGTGGTGTATCTGCTCTGTGTGAGTACTTAATGGACATAAGATGCACAGAAGTGCAGGCTTTCCTATTTTCCTGGTATAAATTTCTGGAAATGTGAGTGCCTCTCAAGAATATTGAGCATTTTTCCAGGTTTAAGTGAAAGCGCCCAGGGAACACAGGAAAAGAGGTGAATGACTGTCTGCTCCCCTCCCCACCAGCATCGGCTTTCATTTGCCATCAGATAAGCCACAGAGTGATGGAGTTGATAGAACCCAGTTTTGCCAGTACGGGTGTATTTCATAGTAGACTATTACATGAAAGGGGGGTCTGAGGAATGTCACTTGTTCTCTGTCAAAACAATGTGATAAAGAGCCCTACTATTAATGGGTTACCTTCAGTTTGGTCAGCCTGATGTAGATGGGGGTCCCATAAAACCCCATACTGTAACGTTGTCCGTGTGTGAGAGGCCACTATACAGGCTGCATGCTTTCTTTTTCCTCTTTAGTCTGTTGTTTTGGAAAATATTGCTGGTAGCCTTAAAAACACAGACCTGAGACAATTTTCATTGATCAAATTACCGCCTGTGTAAGTGTTTCCTATACCTTGTTTGTGAAAGTCCAGACAAGTGCCTCGGAAGAAAGGTAAACACCACCTCCCCGTAGTTGTTCACAGACTGCTCCGCACTCATTAATCATGACCGATCTGAAGTTCTCTAAGGCTGCTGCTGAACAAGTCATTTGTTAGCTAACCATTTCACATCGCTGATCACCACCTTTAAATGGATAATTAGGGGAAAGGCCGTGTTCTCCATTATGACCAAGCATGCCTGTGCTGCTGAGCCAAGCACGAAGATCTCTCTACTCAGGAACTCTACAACTGCACTGTAGGCAGTTTCTCCACTTTTACAGGAGGAAATGAACGGTAACTATGAATGTATATGACAGATGCAGATACTGGGGCTGGCCAGGTGGGAGAGCAGGTAAGGCACTTGCCTCACAAGTATGAGGACCTGTCCCCAAAACCCACATAAAAATCCATGCAATTAGAATCCCCGGGGCTAGGCAGTCACAGATGAACAAGCCCCCGCAGCTCACTGACTAGATGGCCTAGACTATTGGAAAATTCCAGAACAGTATGGCATCCTGTCTCAAACAAAACTGGAAGGTGTCTGAGGGCTGGCATCCAAGGTTGACCTCTAACCTCCACACTCTTGAGCCTGCATGTGCATCCCTCCCCCATACACACATATACCCATGGACAACACATGCAAACTACATAGCATGGAATTAAAACCCACAATGAATGTTTGAGACATTTATATAAAAACATACCAGGACCACCTGATTGTTAAATACAAATTAGCAGAATTGTGAATCCAGGGGTTACTAAACTAAGGAATGTTTCTCACGAGGCACTGCAATGGAGACACGCATTTAATATTCTGGTAAAGAAAATAAGTCTTGGCTCTTGAAGAAGGTCTAGTATTCATGTACCATGTATGGTGGGCTAGCTGCGACACTCGACCTTTTTATACAACTCATTCAGGGCTCGAGACTACACTACGACACAGGTACTATTGTTAGGTCTCTTCTCTGACAGTGCCAGGAGAGCAGATCTACAGGAGCAGTCCAGATACGTTGAACTAACGTCTGTCAGTACTTTTCCCCATTGTCCCGTGATTTAGAGGACAGGGACTATGGGGTGATAAGACTGCAGAAACTGGTAATGATCTATATTTTTCTGTATCTATCATTGGTAAAATACCATTCCCAGTGGCCTCAGGCACTTACAAAGGCCTCCTGGTGTACGCTCATAGCAGATGTTGTAGGATGTGAATAAGGTAGAAACCATTTGTAGACAAGATGTGTGTAGCGCACAGGCAAACTCTCAGGTGTCCCTTAATCTGAGACTGGACAAATCTGCACCCTTCCTAGGAAACACATGGGCTGAGTTCAAGGCCAGCCACTCTCCTTCCATATGCAGTGCTGGGTTTTATAATGGTATGTGGATTGTTTTATAAGTTTCGCCATGATGGTCTGCTATAGTTATACAGCTATTTAACCTCATTTTTAATTTGATGGTACCATCACATTAAGAAGTTCCTGCAGCTGAGTTTTGGGGAAAATCTCGAAAAGCCCCTCAGGATTCTGTAGAGCACTATTAAAAGAACTTTGAATATGCAAAGTAACCTATCAAAGCTTCCTTCTTAAGAACTATTGTTGTTTTAAATATATTTATTTCTATGTGTATGGGCCTGTGTGTGCCTGTGTGAGTTTATGTAGTATGTACCTGTATGTACCTGTGTGAGTTTATGTAGACCACGTACATGCAGACACCTGTTTTTTATAGGCAGTTGTGATCCAAATTTGGGGGTGCTAGGAACTGAACTCAAGTCCTTTGCAAGAGCAGTAAGCACTCTTAACTATTGAGCCATCTTTTCCACTCCAGAACTGTCACTTTTAATGAATAAAGAGTTCTCGATTCTTTAAAAACCAAAACATGAAAAAGCGTGACTTACAAACCTGCGAGCTTGGTTTCAAACTTTTGTGCGCATTGTTTATTCCACTAAAGTCAGTGACCTCCTCAAAGTGCAGAAGTGAAAATTTAATTTTATAAGTGAACTGTTTCCAAAATGCCCCGTTTGGAGTCCCCTGTCTTTTCTATTGGCTTTGGAGTTGACTATGTTTTTCTCCAACTTCCCATTCCTCCTTTAAACTCTGCTGCTCTAGGCAGCCACTGAGCTGCACTTGGGGGCCATGGGCACCTCCACTTGGGTTGGAGTCATCTGGGGTCATTCTCACTGTTCTTCTGGGAAAGATGGGGATGGCAGATTAAGCCAGCCTCTGTCTATAGAAGAATCTAGTCTGACATTTACGACTTCTGGGCTAGAGCAAGCCCAGGGCACAGACCACATGCAGATGTGCAGAACTCCTAACAAAAAGTACAGTTGTTAGAGCAATTCTTATGACAGTGTCCACAAACCCCAGACAGCTTTGCCATCTAAGAAGGTGACAGAAAAAGGCTCTCTAGACAGAGGTCACCTCCTCCCCTCCCTTCGGCATCTGGCCCATCAGCTCTCTAAGCATTCTGGTGGCAAGAACAGCTCATGACAGCAGCGGCAAGTGTCCAGGGAGCTTCCAGAACTTACCATGAGGCAGGTGAGGTGAGGGAAGGGCTGCTGACCCCTTGCCAGCTGTGAGTGGTTCCTCTCCACAACCTCCAGGGAGAAGACACAAAGCCTGTGTAAACAACAATTCTTCTGGAAAAGTCGAGCCAAGCTGATCTGCATTGCTGGAACACGGCTCGGTGTTCCTGTGTCGCTATACAAGCGCTGATTAATTGCATAATATTCTGCTCTTAGCTGGTGTGGCTTTCGGGGCCTCAACAGCTGCTTCATTTGGCTCCAGGCATTTATGACTTTATTCTGAACAAATCTTGAACATTTTCATTCGATTTTCCCCAACTCAACTTTGCAACTCAAAATTTGTTTTAGATTTTACGGTCCTTTTCCAACCCTCCCCCCTCCTGCCCCCTCTTTTGTCTCTCTTTTTTTCTTCTTCTTTCCTTCTTCCAGCTGTGATTTTGGAATTTGAGTAGATTTTAGGCCGAAGCAGATTTTGTGATGCCAAAGAAAGGAAGTTTGCAGATGGGCAGGAAGAGGGAATGACAGAGCAGTTAGGCAGGGGTAGCTTGCTAACTCTCCGTGCCCCTCGGAACAAGCTAAAACCTAATACTATATAAATATTGAAGTACACAGTAGAAGCAAAATATTCAATAAACATTTGCTGTGAATGGAGGCATTAGGGGAGGCTTAGGCCCCGCCTGAATTCCCATGAAATTTGTAAATATTTCTTTCATTTGTTCTCCATTTACAATTAGTTGCGGTCAAGCTGATCAAAGCCAGAAGGGGCCTGCTGCCTGTGAACCCGCATCCCTCACAATGACATCCACAAAGCAGAATGAAATATGGAATATCGGGTTTCCACGGATGTATGAACTTGTAAAAAATCTGAAAGAATAGGAGGCTTTTCACACTGGGTAATGTGAAACATTTGGTGCAGATTGGAGGCCTGTGAAGAGGGAAAGAAAGCTCGAGTCCCCAGATGCTGGCCCAAGAATGCACCAGGGGCTTCCCTGGGCATCCAGAGACTCCCAGCTGTGTAGGAGACCTGGTGCAGAAGCCCCTGATCAGGAAGGAGTGCAGGCTCCATATCCCAACCAGAATGAATCAGCCGGAGAGCTCAACTGGCCCAGCCATCCAGTCCAGCTCCTACTCTGGGCTCCTGAGTTGACAGACCACTATGAGCCCAACTCCAGCAAGCATCCACACCTCTTCCAACTCATCCATTCCCAAGCCATTTTCAAGGAGTCAGGTATTGGTGTTAACTGAGCAAGCACAAATCGTGTGCCATAAAACAACTTTCAGTCAACAACAACAAAAAAAAAAAACCACACACTCAGGTGGTCCCATAAGATGGCATAGTTGAGTGACCCCATGACCACCTCAGTCTGGGATGTGTTTGCAAAATGCTGAAACAGCCCAAAGTCACATTTCTCAGTGTTTGCTCTGTTATTGGGCAACACGAAGCTATGCTTGGGTAAGACTAGCTCATATTTTACAAAGTGAACACAGAAAGATATACCACCATGGGGCCTCATGGACCCCATGGCTCCTCCCCACCACTACCACTCCTTGCTCTTTCCTGTCAGCTGGAGCTGGACGCTCCTATTTGGCTAAATTGGGGTGTTTTAATTGTTTCCTTACTTTTCTCAGCTGCCAGGACATCATGGCGGGAGCTGAGCAGCGGACATGGAGGCTTAACCCAAGTTTGCATTCTTTCACCTCTGCAAATCCTTAAGGCCATGAGGCAGTGTCTCATCCATTAACTAGGAGACTGAGCAGTCTCCAGAACTGCTGACATCATAACGGTCATTCCTTAAGGACTTCCATCCAGTTCTGGCAATGGCTGGGCACTCTCCACTCACAAAGAAACGGACAACCTACCCTCCTCTCACTACTCAACCCTCCCCTCCCCAAAAGGGGCTGCCTTCAAATTTTCCTCCTCCCCATATTTTTGGGATGGACAAACTTTGTTCAGAATACATTCTAGAACCAAAACAAAGAGGAGAAATGCCAAAAATCACAGGTTGGAGAAAAGGGTAGTTGAGAAGGTTAAAAAGCAAGCTGAGAGAGATGGGGCACAGAGGAAGGACAGCTAGGGGCTAAGGGCTCAGGGGTAGAGTCACTTGCCAAGCATCCATAAGAAGAAGAAGAAGAAGAAGAAGAAGCATCCCAAGAAGAAGACTATGAGGAAAAGAGAGAAAGGGGGAAGGAAGGAGGGAAATGGGAAAGAGAAGGCAAAGAAGGAAGAGAAGAGGGAAAGGGGAAAGGAAGGAGTGAAAGGGGAAAGTGAAGAGAGGAAAGAAGAGAAGGGAGAGTGGAGACGAGGACAAAGGGGAATGATAAGGAGGAACTGTGCAAACACCTTCCCCGCCCCATACCCCTCCAATTGTCTGCCCTCATTCACTCAGTAAAAGCACTAAAGGAAGATCCAGTAGCCTGTACAAACAGCAGATGACCTCAGTGGTGCAGAGAGGTCACCTTTGAACTGAGAGCCACTGTGTGACACCAAGATCTTCTTTCAGGGAATTTGCCAGAGGCTACATAGACACTGGCTGGAAGGAAGAAAGGCTGTCAGCTCCCCAAGCTCCTCAGAAGGGATTGAAGTGATCCTTAGTGCTGGAAGGTGCCCATGGACTCCAGTAAGAAGAAAAGGATGTGACCTGGAGTAGAAGTCTTCAGCCAGAAAGTGCAATCATCCCAAAGCCTTCAAATTCCTGGGCTGAACAGGAGAAGATTTCAGTAGTCTACAGAGTCTCCAAAGGCACATAGATCAAGAAGTTGGATTGAAATCACATTGCAGCAAATTGCTCACAAACCATTTGAAATGTCAGGAGTTGGGACCAAGTGAATGGGGTCTGGTAGCCTGGCAGAGAGAGATATGGGCAACAGAAAACCACAGCTGGAGGTTCTACAAAACCAAAGTGGGGCTTGGTGGATTCAGCCTGCTCAAAGGTACATCCCCACTAGGATGTGGGTGATTATAGATCCACTGGGCATTGCCATCCAGTCTTACACAGGCAAGAGAAGTTGCTGCTGTAACTTTATTTTAATGGTTGCCAAGAAAAAAATTGTGGACAAATCCCAGAAGCTATCAATGTTGGTTGCAACCCACACCTCTTACAAGAGGACATCACTATGGACTGCTGGTAACGGACACTGTTTAGTATTCATACATATCTCTAAAGATATATGCTTAATTGTCTATGATTTAGAATAATGGAGTTATATCAATACTATTTTTCTAATACTTTATTCAGCATTATGCTCATCTGGTTGGTCCTTGCTTATGGACATAAATGCTCCTGTTTGTGGCTATGGAACATTCCAATGTGTGAAGACAGCACACAATTTTATTTACAGATATATGTATACATATATATGTACATATGCATGTATGCATGCATGTATACATACATGTACATATATATCACATGTGTGCAGGTATCACAGAAGTCAGAAGAGATTGTTAGATCTTCTAGAGGTGGAGTTAACAGGCAGCTGGGAGTCATTTAGCATGGGTTCAGGAAACTGGTATCAGATCCTTTAGAACAGTACATGCTCCTAACTACTGAGCCATCTCTCTAGCCTCAATACATCTTTTGATATAAAGTAAAATATTTACATATCATATGCAATTAATATATATGATATATAAATATGTCACATGTGTCGAGAGTTCCTCCATCTCCAGGTCTCAGTTAATCCCAAATATTTACTAATAACCAGTGGGAAGTGATAGGTTTCAATTTGCATTTCCCTGGCTAATAATGAAAATGACCACCAATCTGCCACGCAAAAGGGAGTCTCTAAAAGTCATTTCATTTGTCCATTTTTTTTTCAATCATGTTGTTTCCCTTGTTTGTTGGTAAGCAGTAACTTGATTATTCAGATAACACTTCCTTCTATTGTTTGTTTGGGTTGGGTTTGTGGTTTTTAAGTCTTGAGACAGAGTCTCTATGAAGCCCAAACTGGCCTTAAGCCCAATCCTACTACCCTGACCTCCTGAGTGCTGGGATGATAAGCCTACAACTATACCTGGCTTTATGGTACTTTCAGTAACCAGAAATTCCAACTGTAGACTACACTGCTGCCTGCCTTCCGTTACAGCATTTTGTCCTATGTGAAGACTGTTTGAAATGTTTTCCATGGCAATGTTTATTTTACTTTTTCCTCCCAGGTAATAATAGTTACTAGACTGTGTATGTCTTCAGTATTCTTTGACAATTATTTAAAGGTCTTGGAATTCACAAATAAGATATTACATGTATTTTGTCAAGGAAGTGGAAAAATCACTAAATTTCCTATTGCTTCTTTAATAAAAAAAATGTGTGCTACATACAGCCCAGGTTTTATAAACTAGTGGTCTTCTTCATTCTTCAGGACCTGATGATATGCAAGTGGAGTGTAAACAACAGACTCTAACAGTACTACATTATGCATGCTGAAAGAGGTTTTTAAAGTGTAAATTTTCCCACTGCACATTCAATAGTGTAAACTTAAGTAGCCCATAAAGTTGAGGGACACCAGGCTTGAACCAGGAAAGGCTTCAACTGGAGGGATTGGAACACCCTAGGAGAGGGAGGTAGATAGAAGGACTAGAACAGGAGGATCAAGTGGAGAGAGGGAGGAAAGAAGGAGAGGAGGGATGGGATCTATGGAGAGACTGATAAATTTAAGGATTATTTGAGAGGGAATATGGAAACCTAATACAGTAGAAGTCTCCTAAAAGATTTACATATATGAAGGCCATCTAAATGAAATTGACAAATAATGGGGAAACAGAGTCCCAACTTGACAGCTCTCATCACTAAATGAAGCTTCTAGTATCAGGATTTGATTACATATAATTGAGTTGTTGGCCAAAGGGGAACCCCCAAACAACTCAGGCTGTTGCTCCATTGTTGAAGACAACACCTACACAACCCATTGGACATGAAGAATTAGAGAAGGAGAAGCTTCACATCTACATGCTAGCATTTAGTACTCTGCATACTACTATGAGATAAAGGTAAACACCATGTTAGTCACAAATCCTTTGATCTACAATGGTGTCCTGCCTATACGAGGTATGCTAGTACAATGGTAACACAAAGCTAGTGAGAGGAACCAACCTATATCTGATTTGACTGAAGGCATACTCTATGAGATGGAAGCCACACCTGACCAAGAACCAGAGAACAAATAGCCCAGGGACCTAAGGAAAAACCCAATACTACCAAATAGCCCAGAGACCTAAGGAAAAACCCAATACTACTATAGATAGACAGATAGATAGATAGATAGATAGATAGATAGATAGATAGATAGATAGATAGATAGATAGATAGATAGATAGAGTGTATATGTATGCATATATATGCAATAAAATGACTCATACTTTCTGATATACTTATAGATCAGTACCTTGCTCAGCCATCATCAAAGAAGCTTCCTCCAGTAACAGATGGGAACAGAGACCTATAGACAGACAGACAGACAGATAGACAGACAGAGAATGGGAGACCTCAGAAGACTCAGCTCTAAGTGGGATATTGCCACCAACTCCACCCCCTCAGGGAACCCCAGGGAAGAGAAGGCATAAAGAATGTAAGATCCAGAAGGACACCAAGGAAACAAGCCCTCTAAACCTACATGATCAGCATATATATAAACTCACAGAGATTGAGGCAGCATGCACAAGACCTGCACAGATTTGTACCAGTTGGGGTCCTACAGCTGAAAAGAGAAGTGAACAAACACTCCCATCTCTAATATAGAAGCTATCTCCATTTGATGACCACTTGCAAATGACAATTTAGTTTCCTTGAATGGAATCTCACAGGAGAAACAAACTGCTCTTAAGGGTAGGCTCCATGCCTACCAGTAGATGGCCAACAGAAAATAAACTCAATGGCATCTTTGGAGGTTTCTTGTCTCATAATGTCATAGGGCTATTCCTGTTTTTTTGTTTGTTTGTTTTTGTTTTTGTTTTTGTTTTGGGTTTGTTTGGTTTTGTTTTTTTCTTTTTTTCTTTTTTGGGTTTTTTGAGACAGGGTTTCTCTGTGTAGCCCTGGCTGTCCTGGAACTCACTCTGTAGACCAGGCTGGCTTTGTTTTGTTTTTATTTCTACATTTTTCTCCTCTTTTACCCTGCAGGTCCTTTGCATATATATTGTGCCTTGCAGTTTAGTTTTTATGAAACTCCTATGTTTGCCAATAAGTGGGTCTCTGTTTCTTGTGCCTTTTCTCAGGCTCTTTTCCTTTTGTTTGTTTATTTGTTTTGTCTAATTCTGATGTGTTAGTTTCTTAAAGCAACACTGAATAAATACAACCATGTGCATATATTTCACCCTGTTATTTTGTTTTACTTTGTATACCTTATCTTTTTATAGCAGGATGGATGCTTTGAAAGATAAAGTTGATATAGGTTAAAGCTCCTCAGATATCGTTGTTACCCTTGAGAGAGGAATAAGCATTGAGGTTCTACAAGAAAAGTGTCACCATAACCTAAGTAGGATTCAGCTTCTTAGAGATCCAGCCTTGTGAAGATGTGTTTCTAGGTCCTATTCTTAGAGCATAGTCTTTGAGATCTTACATAAAGGCTCGCGTCCAATTTTCTGAGGAACAGCCAAACTGATTTCCAGAGAGACTGTACCAGCTTGCAATCCCACCAACAATGGAGGAGTGTTCCTCTTTCTCCACATCATTGCCAGCATCTGCTGTCACCTGAGGTTTTGATCTTAGCTATTCTGACTGGTGTGAGGTGGATTCTCAGGGTTATTTTGATTTACCAGGTTTCCTCCTCTTTATATATGTTTTTTGAGATTACAACGTAAGTACATCATTTCTCCCTTCCTTTCCTTCCACCAAACTCTCCCATATACCCTTCCTTGTTCTCTTCCAAATTTATGGCCTCTTTTTTTCATTAATTGCTATTATATGCATATATTTGTTTAAATATGTATATGTATATACATGAATATACATGTGAATATGTGTATGAATATATATAAATTTGTATATGTATCTATTCCTAACTATACTCTGCTTCAGTCTGGATAATGCTACCTATATACATGTTTTCAGGGCTAATCATTTCCTGTTAGATAACAAATTGGTGTACTAGTCCCAGGGGAAGACTCTTTCCTCCACTTTCAGCCTTTCTTATTTGCCTGTATTTCTTTGTGAAGGGTTGAAGCCTTGTGGGCTTTTCCCCATCCATACTAGCATGTCTACTTGTGTCTTCCTAGTTTAGCTCACAATATAGAGTCATGTGGATGAAACTTTCTGAGTAGAGTTTCTGATGTTACTTGGAGATAAGCTCACAGCAAACTCCCTGACCCCCTGGTTCTTACAATCTTCCTGCCCCTTCTTAGGCATTACCCCTATACCCTTGAGACTACTCAAGCTTCAGACAGCTTCAGGAACTCTCCAGTGAAAAGCAGTCCTCAAATGTCGAACAGACTCCTCTAGTGGCTTCTTTCCAATTCCAGTTCTCAGTTCTGAACGTTCCCATTACCTACAGAGCACTTTGACCCCTAAGCAGCTGCTTTCAGTGCTGTGTCCAGCTTTTCTATGAGGCTTGGTCTAGAGCGGGTCACCTGTCACTCGATATCGAGAGGCTGGTACCTCTATCCTGATATGAATGCTATGTTTTAAAAAATATTTTCAACTGTAGTGGGTGCACAGATCAGTAAATAGTTCTTTAACTTTTAGATAGTTATTTAATTCTTCATATTTCCAGCCATGTGTTTATGAATTCACTGGGATTTCCTTATAGAACCTGGCTTTGTGTATTACAAGTGGATTATAATTGTCTTTCTTATGTCTATATAAGTTAACTTTCTTTTTTCTCACCTTGGTTGGGAATGTCAACACAAATAAATGAAGTGGTGATAAGATGGTGTTGTCTCATTTAGAATCCTAAAGACGGTACTCTTGACCACATTCCTTGAAGTTAAAGTATAGTATAAAACTATTTCATCAAAATAGCATGGTACTAACACAAAAACAGAGGTTACAAATGTCTGAAAAGAAGGTAACAAGAAGGAGGGGACAGTGGCTCACACCTTCAACCCCAGCACTATGGAGACAGACACTGGAGGAACTTTGTTAGTTCTTCCAGCCTGGTCTAAGGAATGTGGTGCAGGACAGCTACGGCTACAGAGTCATATGCTGTTCTGAAAAAATAACAAAAATAAAGCAAAAACAAACAGAAGATAGTGAGTACTCAAAGTAGTGTAGGGTGGGAAAATAAATTAACCTAAGTTTGATCTGGGGCTTTGGTTTTGCTTGTCTTTTAAGCAAAAGACTAGTCTCAAAGATAATACACAGTCAACAGGCTAAACAGGTTTATTATCTAAAATATATAGAGAGTTCAAAAACTTTAGACATCAACAAACCAAGTAACTTAATTTAAAGAAATAAACAGAGGATTCTCAACAGAGGACTCTCTAGTGCCTCGGAAGCACTTAAAGAAATGTTCAACATCCTTACTCATCAGGACAATACAATTCAAAATGACCTTTGAGATTCCACCTTACACACATCAGAATGACTAAGATCCAAAACTCAAGAGACAGCTCATGTTGGCAAAGATGTAGAGCACTCCTTCATTCCTAGTGTGTATGCAAACCACCTTGGAAATCAATTTGGTGGATCCTAAGAAACTTGGGAATAGTTCTAGCTCAAGGCCCAGCTATACCATTCCTGGGCATTTACCCAAATAATGTTCCACCATATTGCAAGGACACATGCTTCAACTATGTTCAGAGTAGCTTTATTCATAGTAGCCAGAAACTAGAAACAACCTAAATATCCCTCATCCAAAGAATGGATAAAGACAATGTGATACATTTACAAATGAAATATTACTCAGCTATTAAAAAAAGACATCATGACATTTGCAGGCAAATGAATGGAACTAGAAAAGGCCATCGTGAGTGAGGTAACCCAGATTCAAGAGGACATGCATGGTATGTACTCACCGATGAATGGATATTAGCTATTAAGAACAGGACAACCATGCTATAATCCACAGACCCAACAAGTCAAATAACCAGGAAGTCCCAAGAGAGAATGCTTGATCTCACCCAGAAGGTGAAATAAAATAGACTTTGGAAGTGGAGGGAAGAAGGGAGGGAACTGGATGGGAAAAGGGAAGGAAGGGGAATGGGAAGGATCAAGTGTGGGAGGATGAAGGGAGAAATAATTGGGAGAGAGAACTGAAATCAGTATGGGGGCATCTCTGGGACTAGCTAGAAACCTAACAATGGAAACCTCCAGGAATCTATGAGGGTGACTCTAGCTAAGACTCTTAGGAATAGAGAATGTGGAACCTGAAATGGCTATCTGTACTGGCTGGTTTTGTGTGTCAACTTGACACAGGTTGGAGTTATCACAGAGAAAGGAACTTCAGTTGGGAAGTGATTCCATGAGATCCAGCTGTGGGGCATTTTCTCAATTAGTGATCAAGTGGGGAGGGGCCCTTGTGGGTGGTACCATCCCTGGGCTGGTAGTCTTGGGTTCTATAAGAGATCAGGCTGAGCAAGCCAGGGGGAGCAAGCCAGTAAGGAACATCACTCCATGGCCTCTGCATCAGCTCCTGATTCCTGACCTGCTTGAGTTCCAGTCTTGAATTCCTTTAGTAATAAATAGCAGTGTGGAAGTATAAGCTGAATAAAACCCTTTCCTCCCCAACTTGCTTCTTGGTCATGATGTTTGTGCAAAATAGAAACCCTGACTAAGACAGCTATCTCCTGTAAACAGGCAAGACTGACTTCCAATGGAGGGATGGGGACACCAGCCCAGCCACAAAACCTTCAACTGATAATTTTCCTGCCTATAAGATGTGCATGGGTAAAGAGAAAGCAGACATTAATGGAATGACCAAGCAATGACTGGCCTAGCTTAAGATCCATGCCATGAGAGAGAGCCCACCCTGACACTATTAGTGACATTCCGCTATGCTCACAGACAGGAGCCTAGTATAACTGGCATCTGAGAGGATATACCCAACAGCTAGCTGGTGGAAATAAATCCAGAGACCCACAGCCAAATATTAGGCAGAGTCTAAGGAATCTTGTGGAAGAACTGGAGGAAGGATAGAAGAAGCCAGAGAGGTCAAGGACACTACACAAAAACCTACAGAGTCACCTAACCTGGACCCATAGGGGCTCACTTGTGAGTTCCCAAGCCAGATGAGGGATGGCAGAGAGCTGCCCATACCCTGGACAGCTCTCAGCAAGTACTGCAGGAGTGGGGCCACTTCCTACCCAAATCAGGCTGGGGGCTAGTCAACTCCTTAGAGACAAAGGCCACATCATGATAAAGCCAGTTAGGTTTCTGTTTCCCCCATCAGAAATCATGTGACCAACAATCTGCTAATCTAGTTGATGTGCTTAGAAGCCCCCAACCCATTCAGCATCTCCTCCCTAGTCCTCCCCCTCCCCACTTCAAAAGAGTTTCCTGGGTGGTTTATACCCTTATACCTGCCATATTCACTGAGGCCCAAGATCCTGTTCCCCAGCTCCTCTGCATTCTGAGACCTGGTACACAATAGCCTATTGTGGGCACGGGACTCACACTCAGCGAGACTGAACATACATGGGACAGACCTAGGCCCCCTACATATGTGCAACAGATGTGCAACTTGGTCTTCATGTGGCACCCCTATCAGCAGGAGCAGGGGCTGTCTCTGACTCTTGTTTGCCCGATTTTGAATCTCTTGCCCCTAACTGTGCTGCCCTGTCTAACTTCAAAAGAAGATGTACTTAGTCCTACTGCAACTTGGTATGCCAAGGTGGGTTGATGCTCATGGGAGGCTTCCCCTTCACTGAAGAGAAAGGGAGGGGTGGGGAAGGAAGGTGAGAGGGAGGAACTGAGAGAAGAGGAAGGGGGAAGCTGTAATTGAAATGTATAACTAATTAACAAATTAATTAATTAGTGAAGAATAAGACAAAATATAAAATGAGCCAACAAAGACCGTTCAGAAAGCAATGCCTGGCAACCTGAGATCATTCTTTAAATCCACTTAATAGGTAGAAGGAAAAAACTTCCTCTTCCTCACTGTGCACCTGTTATGGAATGTTCACCCACATGCACACACACAATAATTTCAATTTTTAAAAATGACCAATATCATTAACCATGAATGAAATATAAATTTAAAAAACACAAACATCACCTTACATCTGCTAGAATGGCTACATCAAGAAAGGCAAAAATAACAAGTGCAAGAGAAAATGTGGACAAAAGGAAATGCCTTTAATTTTTTTATTACATTGATTTAAGTGTGTGGATTTGTTATGTCTGGGAAAGGACCTGAAATTCTGAATTTCTAGTACTTTTTCAACTAATGCTGTGGTTACAGTTTAAGGAGCAAGAAAGTAGAGTTCCTTCTTCAAGGTGGCACTGAGCCCACTGTGGAGCAGCCTGCTGTCCTCTCCAGGTCCCTTGATCAAATGTCTTTTCATCCTAAGTCTGATGCCCTATTCACAAGCATTTCTACAGTACCCTCAGCCCCTGTCCAGTCTTGTGCTTGCTTCCTCAGTTTATTCTCTGGCTCTATTGTTTCTCATCCATACTATTCATCACACAATTCTCTGGGTTCATAAAAAATGTGAGCATATAAAGCTGGGTCTTCTAACAAATCCCTTGGCATCATATGCTCACAGCTACTGGCATCCCCTTGGCCTCGAAGATACATTCTAGCCAACTGTGAAGTCAGCCGTCGTCAGACAGATCCTTGCATGCATGCACTTATCTGACCAAGTACTAGCACCCGGGATAGACATGTGACTTGGCAGATTCCTGTCCATTCTATAACCTTAATATTTCAGAGAAATGAAAAGGAGTTGTGCTCTTCTTCATGGGAAGGTTTGCTGTCACTCTCCCCGAGCCCTGGCTATTTTGAATTCCACCACAATGCTCCTGGCATACTCGGCTACCTCCACCAACAACCTAATTTTGCGTGATCCTTTTCACTAGCAGCAACTATCATTTGGTTTCTGTGGAGCACGTAAAGATGGTTTATTTTACTCCGTGTAGTTAAGAGTGCCTTTGGTTAGGGAGCAAGAAAGGTGTGAGATCTTCACTGGGAGAACCCAGGAGTCTTTAAGGAAAACAGGAATCCCAGCTGCAGTCACTTCATCGTTAGTCTGTGATCTTGGTCAGTTCCTCCATTCCTCTTTTCCTTATTTGGAAAGTGCTGCCAATCACGCCTACCCTCATACAGCCATTACATGTTGCACAAGGTGTTCATAAAGTCTCCAGAGACTACTTAACACTGACTTCATCAAGACTAACAACTTAAATCAGAAGCCTAAGTGAATCCTATCAGATCCTATAGATTTTTTTATTCTAATAGAGACCAATAGCAGAAGGTGCATATGCCCTGTGTCTCATCTTATGAAGGTCTGAACCACACTGTTGGACTTTCCCATTATCACGCTACTATTCTACCCAACCAAACAATAAATAAGTGGGTGAATAAAGAGAGAAGCTTTCCCCATAAAGGAAAGAAAAGTCTCCTCTGTCTTTGGTTTATGCTAACACCAGTCAGACATGGAATCAGCCCACAAATGTCACTCTCCTTTACAGTTTCATTTCTCTTTCTAAGCCTCGGGAGTCAGTCATAGCAGGCAGAAGCAGCTAGACTGCTCTGCCTTTGGCAGTAAATGACGAGAAGAGCCAGAGGGCATCAAGTAGGAGGGCAGATAGAGGCAGGAAGGAGCAGTTCTATGCTACTTGGCCAACCAAGCACATCAGCTAGCAAGCTAAAGCTCTCTGTCTCTCTCTCTTTCTCTCTCTCTCTCTCTCTCTCTCTCTCTCTCTCTCTCTC
>NW_022196904.1:157201034-157205889 GCF_008632895.1 Mastomys coucha | reverse complement strand
CTCTCTCTCTCTCTCTCTCTCCCCTCTATCTCTCTCTCTCATCCCAACTCCTGGAAAAAAGTTCAAATGCATAGGGTCTATGAAGACTAGGATTAAGACTTAGAGTCATCAGAAGGCCCCAGTTTTGTTGCCTGCACAGAACCTCATATGTAGTTGCATATGTAGGGTAAGGGAAGAGGATACCACTTGTAAGTTCTTTCATAGAAAAATAATGTTTCTGTTACTTTTTATGATCAAAGACCTTAATGAGATCCATACTCAGTTTAACAAAAACTGAAGCCAGTTGGGACTTCTCCTCCTTCCAGGTCACCTTGGCGTGTTCAGCCATACAGGCTTCTCATGCCAGCTCCTATGAGAACCACAGTGTCTGTCAGTGCAAATAAATGGGGATTATGCTGAGGCAGTGCTGAACACTGGTTGTCTAAGCTCACTTAGCTCCCTGATATTTCTCTAAGCCAAAACTCAGATTCTTAGTTTAACAAGTATATATTTTTATTTTGGGGGAAAATAAGTTAGGTTTAAAAATAAATAATTACCTTTTTAATGGACTGGCCCTCCTCCTTCCTCCACAGATACATACATGTTCGTGTAAAAGATCAAATGTCCTGGTAAAAGTATCAAGAACCTGCCTTGGATGTTGGGTGCATGTTGCCTACCATACTCATCCCTAGAGTTTGCTATAATGGCTCTAGACACAGCCTTTTGGTGGGACTGTCACACTAAGGGGCAGGGCAAGTCACAGGCTTTCCCTTCTCTTGTCCTGAAGACTCTGTAGAGAGTCGGGGCTCTGAGCCAGGAGCTCAACTCCTGAGGATTTGACAGATTGGGAGATGGGTTAACAGAGTCCTGGTGAGACTTCAAAGAAATGTTTAGAACTGATAAGAGGGAGGGAGAATTCTATAAGCCCTAGAGCCAGAAGTTGAGGAGAGAGAAGACGGGTATAGGGAATTTTCTGCAAGATAAATGAGGAAGAAAACAACCTGAATGAGAGGTACTTCAAACAGAAACACTGCAATTTCCAGAAATTTAAAATAATCACATCTTAGAGTTTCCAGTTTTAAGAAGTCACTTTGTTACACTGTCCTATTATCTAACCTTGTAGATCTAATATATATTTTTAAGTAGTGTGTATATTATTAAAACAAATAACATGAGCTTTCACAAGCTCATCCTTCAGCAAAGCTGTCAGCCATTGGTGAAGAAGATACACTCACATCACTAGAGGGGAGGAGCCTCTAGTTTCCCTGCAAAACTGAGTTCAGTTTATGGGGAGAAATACTGCAAAGTCTCCATGAGATTCTGTTTAATGAACAGGACAATAAAGCAAAGCATTCCCTGAAAACTTCTGTCCCTGCCCTGATCAGTACTAAAGACACATGGCGTCACATTAGTACATTATGACCCCTATTTAAAAACCATATTGCAGAGATTATGGAAAGACACGGGCAGATACCCACCAGGGGCAAGTCCTAGAGAAACAATAGCGTGAGAATAACACACTCGACCATGATGCTGGTCTCACCTTTAGACAATCCCTTGCTAACTCCCAAGTCCTCTCCTGCAGGTGTCAAAGATCACTGCACACATGGAGCCTCGAAGCATGACCCTGTTTTCTCCTGGAGCTGAACCAATCAGTTTATTGAGGAGAAGTGGGGAGTATGGTGGAATTGTGACATCTGGAAGATATTTGAGAAGAATAGGAACCAGGACCCTGACACCCCACAAATACAACTGTGGAGGTGGTTGATGTATATAGACGTAAACTGCAAGACCACAAGGGACTATAACCCAAGCCTGGATCCACGGAATTATTTGATAGAGACTAGGGGGTTCCAGAATGAAGATTTCTAATAATGAACTCAAATTTTCAAATCAATCTTTAACTTAAAAATCTAGTTCATTAATTTAGGGTAGCTTTTAGATCTTCAAAGGTAACAAAGCAATCCAACCCATATCCTTTGTTGCATAGAAAGTACATCAGAGATTAGGAAAGGATAAAAAACTAAGTTTTGCTTTTGGAACAGAGGCAGATAAGGATGATGTTTGGAGCCTCTGGCAGGCCCCCATAAGTGAATCACAGTGGTGGCCTTTGGGAATTTTAGAACAAGGCCCTACTATCATATAAAAATAATTCTTCCCACTGAGACAGCCCTTGGCCTGATGTTTGTCCTTTAGTGGAAATTAAGCAGCAGACAATGAGCCTCCAAGTAACCATGTGATGTGAGATACCTATCATGGGCTATATGTTATTTGGTCTACTGAACCATAGAGTTAGGTATGTACAACAGCAGTCCATCATTAAATGAGTGATATATAGGTGTTCTGACCCAAATAGATCCCAAAGGGACAAATAAGTGACCTTATTATCAAGAAGTTGCCTAAATGCTGGTAGCTTTTGTGCCTGCTACAATACCCTCAGTTTCCAAGGAAGTACTTAAGGCTCATAAGGTATACCCAATAATTGTCTGGTTGGGGAAAAGAAAACTGTAGCCCAGTTTACAGATTGTGCAGTATGCATGTAGCCCCACAGCTCATTTCTGGAACAACAGAGAAGGACAGTGATGAAGCGCAATCTTCACAGTGGCTGTGCATTTTTTCTGAGAAGGAAAGCAGCCAGATTTATGACTGCATACTGACTCACAAGAGATAGCCAATGATTTGGCTGGATGGCTGCAGATTTGAAAGGATCATACTAGCAAAGCTGGTAAGAAAGGTATTTGGGGGAAAGAATGTGCAGATAGATATCTAAAAACTAGCAAAATATATCATGATACTTGTGTGTCATGTAAGTGCTCTCCAAAAATATGACCTCAGCAGAGAATTTTAATAATCTAGTAGATAAGATGGTCTGTTCTTCTGGATAGCAACTAACTTCTTTTCTTAGTCACCCCTGGGCTCATGAACAAAGTGACCAAGGTAGGAAGTATGTAGTCATGCACATACTCAACAACCTGAACTTCTAATCACCAAGGCTGACCTGGCTGGCTGATGCTGACTGACAACCTGCTATCTCCAGAGACCAATCCTGAGCTTTAGATACGGCACCATTCCCTGGGTGACTAGCAAATGTTCTGTTGACCATATTCAACCACTTTGATCAATCACATAAAAGGCAGCATTTTCTCATTACTGGAATCAGATACTTATTCCGGATATAGATCTGCCTTTTCTGAAGGCAATGCTTCTATCAAAATTACCGTCTATGGACTTATTATGGAAAAGCTTGTATCCCAATAATGGTATTCCACACAACATTGTTTCTAACCAAGGAACTCATTTCAAAGCCAGAGAAGTGTGGCAGTGGGCTTGTAGTCATGGAATCCACTTCTCTTACCAGCCTAAGGCAGCTGGGATGAAATGGCCTTTAAAGACAACATTATAGTACCAACTGGGTGGCAGTGACCTGGAATGGAAGGACAAGGTTCCATAGAAAGCTATAAAATACATTCCATGCTATTAGCTTTATCTATGTAAGCTCCTCTGTTTTCACATCCAAAAGCAAAGGAATAATCAGTGCTTACAATATAGGCCCTTGATACAATGTAAGCCCATTTACCAGCAAGCAGCGCACAGTAAACATTCAATAGATGCTATGGGCGTCCAGTGTATATACTATTGTATGTCTGCCTATCCTCCCATCAGCCATACTTTTGACCCTCTGGATACCAAAAGGATTGTATTTGATCAGTTTTACTTATAAATTCCAAAATGATTTCAGAAGTCATATACACAAAAATGAATTGCTAAATGAAGTTTTAGAGTCTTCATGGATGACTCAATGATATGTGTTCTATATCAGCCATTTTCCAATAAATATACTGAACACCAAAAGTCAGAATCTTAGAAGCTTCTGCTCATTGTCCTTAAGAACATCATCAGCATGCAGACCATTGAGGATAAGGGAAAAGCATGAACATTTACAGGTCATGATCTTTTAGAAATTCTCCAATGTATTCTGTTCCTAGACAGAGCTTCCTCCCAGCTTTCAGCCTCCGACTTATTTTGATTACTCTTGAAACACTTGGAAGGTAGAAGAAGCCAGTGGCAAGATTTATGCTTTGACATAAGTATTTTCTACCGTTTTCTGCGGATAAGGGGCCTTCATACAACCCAAAGTGGGCTGTTTTTAATTCCGGGGTGCCTCTGGTCTCAGTTTCTCTGACTCATGCTCCTTTGAACCTACCCTCATTTCTCAGAGTGATTCTCTCATCATATGTTTGCCTTCCTATACATGAGCCATAATTTTGACCCTCTAGGTACCAAAATCATTGTATTTGATCAGTTATACTTATAAATTCTTGGGTATTAAATCCTGCAAGCCATGATAGCTTTTGATGGTAGACAAAACTAACTTCAGAATTAAGGTTTAACCATCACAAAGAATTCAAAGGTCGCCTTCAGCCTATTTGCATCATTTTATGATTGATGTTAAGTTAATATATATATTTTTTCTTTTTTTGGTTTTTCGAGACAGGGTTTCTCTGTGTTGTCCTGGCTGTCCTGGTACTCACTCTGTAGACCAGGCTGGCCTCGAACTCAGAAATCCACCTACCTCTGCCTCCCAAGTGCTGGGATTAAAGGCATGCGCCACCACCGCCCGGCAAGTTAATATATTTTTATTTCTAGAGTTGTGAATGATAAATTACTGGTTAAAGGATACTCAATTATACCTGCCACACAGGTCAGGTTTTCTGTTTACATTTTCCTCCAGCTATTTATTATTCAACCCATTCATTATGGAGTGGGTGCCTTATTACAGGATCTGTCAGGATGTGTAATGGAAGAGAATCCTGCCACTCATGGATTGCTTTTAGGTGCTTGGTTGTTTCTTTTTTTTTTTTTTTTTTTTTTTTTT
>NW_022196904.1:157155234-157193931 GCF_008632895.1 Mastomys coucha | reverse complement strand
GTTCCCGGCTTAGGAACTCACCGGAGAGAAGATGGCAGCTCTCACTGGAGAGTCCGGGTCAAAGAGCACTTGGTTGTTTCTTATATAACATCTGCAGATTAAACCAGGATAGAGAGCCCTGTATCTATAGGAATCCTGGCTAAAAGTAACTTTGAAACACTGATGAACTGACAGTGTTCCCAACTCTTCATTTTCCATGCCGTTGATGGAGTAAGAATTGCACATGAGGATCTGCTATAGTGAAGCACATCTGCTCATATCCATGATGACCTGAAGAACACTTAGTACTGTGGTGAATAGCATCAGCACCAGGGTCCAATCATGGAGAAGACTGAACCTTTTTAGGATAT
This sequence comes from Mastomys coucha, assembly GCF_008632895.1. Lineage (NCBI taxonomy): Eukaryota > Metazoa > Chordata > Mammalia > Rodentia > Muridae > Mastomys > Mastomys coucha. The sequence goes on along the minus strand of NW_022196904.1, from coordinate 157,193,581 downwards.
ATAGAACAGAAAAGGCAAGAAGAGACCAACTCAGGAAAGCAAATACATGTTTAGTTGCACATGACTTCCTGCATATAAATTAGGTCACAGCTAAACTTCACTCAACAATGAAAGTTGTTCCACCACACCCCAAAAAAATGTCTGGGGAAAAATTATACCATCTTCAGACCCGATCTTATTACAAAGTACCAATTACATTCCCATTCTCTGAATCATCTCCATGGATAAATCCAGACAAACTTCCTTGATGTCAAACTGTTAGGCAGCTTTCAAAGCCAATAGACTGGTCCCTCTCCATTCTCCTAACAAAGACATCAATGTCTGAAGGATATGAAAAGCATCCAGCATTTCAATGAGAAAAGATTCTCTTTTGCCTAAGTAAAACAGATGTTTAATGCTTATACCTACATATGTTGCCTAGTTTTATGTCAAGCTGGAGCCATCTCAGAGATAGATTTGAGAAATTGCCTCTATAAGATTGGGCTGTAGGCAAACCCGTAGGGCATTTTCTTAAGTAATAATTGATAGGGGAGAACCCAGTCCATTGTGAGTGGTGCCCTCCCTGGGCTGCTGGTCCTGGATGCAATAAGAAAGCAGGCTGAGCAAGCCACAGGAAGCAAGCTAGTAAGCACACGTCCTTCATGTCTTCTACGTCAGCTCCTACCTCCAAGTTCCTGCTCTGCCTGAGTTCCTGCCCTGACTTCATTCAGTGACAGACTGCTATATGAAACTGTAAGTAAAATAAACCCTTTCCTCCCTAGGTTGCTTTTGGTCATTGTGTTTCATCACAGCAATAATAACCCCAAGCCACCATGCTTAAAAAATACTAATGATTAAATACAAAATTATTAATAAAAAATATGAATGATTAAAACTAATGACAAAACCAACCCTTTACAGCAATACCATCCTAATATAACACAACCTAGAGTAGCCAACCAGCCAGTGACCAAATGCCTCATTGTTCTTTCAGGTCATTTAAAATGAATGAAGAAGAATTCAGTTCTTATCGTTACACCCATAGATTAGTATGTCACCGGGCCCTTATCAGAGAAGCCTCTTTTTTTTTTTAATTTTTATTTTAGTGGATGGTGATCCACCCCAAAATCCATAAGTATCAGCATGTACATACAGAGTAAGGGACTGGAATGTTCAGTCCTAAGTGGAGCATCTATATTGAGTCATTCTTTTCAAGGCTCGGGGACCATCGTGAAAAGGGGAAGAGGATAGAATTTACGAGCCAGAGATTGTGGATGACGGCCATAAAATGGTGATTTCTGAATGTGAGAAGGTTGCTACACAGAGTAACATGCAGCAGCTGAGACGGCATACAAAAGATCTATATATAAGGGCAAGTAAGACAAAAATCCAAGGATGGATGAGGGAGAGAGACACAAAGTTCCACCCTAAGGAGCTCTTGGCAACTGATGCCTGCTAGGGAAGAGAGAGTCCATTCCTTTCAGGGATGCAACCCCTGAAAGGACACTCATGCTGCAGGAAATGTTCCTACACATGCTGGCAGCACTAAGTGAACTCAGAAGGAGAGAAGCGGGGAGAAAATACATGAAGAAGCTGAGAGAGAAGCAGGTAGGATAGGGGAGGACTTGTAGGGGAGGAAGTGAATGGTGAATGGAGTGGGGTAGGCTTGATGATTTACTTTATTAAAATACAAAAAATCAAATGTAAGACATTTTCAGGAATTCAGAGTGGAAAATGTGAGAGGGGAAAATGTTTGCTTGCTGCCACCATAGCTGAGATAAAGCCTTTTGTCTAGAGACCCTGATGTTGCCTCTCTTACTCTACCCTAGCCCTCAGCTCACTCCCACTGCACAAACCTTCATGATCCCATCTCTGTGCCCCTTCTCCTGCATTCCCATCTCAATGCTCATCCCTCTTGCCACTGCTTCTGATTCCCAAAGTCATACTTATAGCCTTTCTTCTTCTCTTCTTCTACTACTCCTCTCCATTCTAAGTACCCATATTTCCGATGTGAATTATCTCAAAGGACTCCTCACCATCTACTCTTTTGTGGCCTCTGCACCACATATTCACCACATGGCCACGGCCAGGTTTGCCTTTCGAATGCTGTGTCACATTCCTGTGTAAACGATTCTGGTTGTTCTCCATCCATTTCCCTGGGAAGGAAAGAGTCAAAATCCCCATGTCCCTGCTTCATCCAGAAGCTTCTCAGTTTCATTTTCTATGGCTCCATTTCACATGCCTCATTTTCAGCCAAACAACTTTCTCCCTATCCACTCCGCACTGGTGGCATCATGCATGCCTCTAAGCATGGTGTTCCTTCCCTGTCAGAATGGCTTCCTGTCCCAAAATGCACTGCTCCAACCACAGTCCTTCACAGACCAAACCAAGCTACTTCGCCCATGAAAACTCTCCAAGAATGCAGTAATCTCCAGATATTGCACTTTGCATAGAACAGGTTGCTTCCTTAAACTATAGCTCTGTGCAGAGCTTATCTGTTCTATTGGATTGTTAGCCTGCATCGACACAAAAAGATACTTAGGTGCATGTAATCTCAGTTCTAAGGAGTGTGAGTCAGGAAGATCTTCATATACTATCTCAAGATAAGGAAGGAGAGAGAGAAAAGAAAAGGAGACAGACTTGGATTATATTTTAGCCTCTGACTTGCATACATAATGGCTCTCAGAAGCATTTGTTATTGAATAAATAAACAGTGGAATTATAAATAATGATAAACTTTTGTGTTATACAGTATGTCAGGCCATTGTTTAAGCAAGGGTCAAGTTGTCATCGCTTCAGAGCAACCACAGCTGAGGAAGGAAGGATGCTAGAGTAAATGATGAACTCAGTCACTAATGACCATAGTGACTTTAGAAAATCAATCTAGCCTCAGGTGGCCTCAGTATTTTTATCTGCATCACTTACTTTACAAAGCTGTGGTGAGGATTACAAGGGGAAATTTTTCTGCGTCAGATTTGGAAATAAAGTAGGTGTCCAACAAATGTTAACTGCTGGTGGTGTCAATGACTTCTTTGCTGAACATTTCCTCTTTGTTCTGTAAGCCAGCTCAAGTGTGATGGATCCTCAGGTGAATTATAGATAAGAGGTGCAGGTGTCCAGACTCCACAGTGAGAAGGTCTCTTCCCATAGAAGTAAGCCAAGTACACTCCCATCTATGGGAGACCTAGGGCAAAACCAAGTTGAGCCTGAACTAGACCTGCCCCCAATATACAATAGGCAGTTCAGTATTCTGCATTCATTTCTCTCTACTGTCTGATTGTTTAAAAGATGATTTATTGATGGTGTCCCTGAAAATTCATTTCACTTTTACCTTTAATTGTAGATCATGTAAAAATAACCCATCATATGTTGTCCACATACTTGGTACATAATAGTCACTAATGATGCTGTTCCCCACCTGCCAAAATATGAGCTGTTAGCTTCTTTTCACATCTTTTTTGTAACTTTTCAACTTTTGCTGGATGTTTTCAATGACTTCTTTTCCTATTGGTTTCAGATCTCAGTCTCTTAATGCTTGGAAACTGGAGAGCTTCCCCTGTGAATTATGTAGCAAGTAGTTTTTCATAAATTCTTTCTTCTTTTTATACAGGGCATCTTGATACACAAAAGAGACAGAAGTGCCAGGCTGCTGTCTGCGGGAGTGGCAGTGAAGGAATACAAACAACCATAGGAGGGATTCTGCTTTCTCCTGGCCTTCTATATGCTGCCAAGAACCTACAGGTAATCCCCAGGGGCTCGTATCAAACATTAGTGGTTGCCAACAAAAATGAGAGCTTCTAGAGATCAAAGGAAATCTACATATTTATATATTGATTGACTGGTTGACTGGTTGATTGACTGATCGATGGGCTGGGTGTAGGGTCTAACTATATAACCATAGCTCCCCTGACTCACTATGTAGAACATTCTGGCCCCAAACTCACAGAGATCTGCCTGCCTCGGCTTCCAATGCTAGGATTAAAGGCCTGCACCACCTCGTGCAGGCTTTTATTTCCTTTAAGAAACATTTCTGTGAGTTCAACACCAGCCTGGTCTACAAAGTGACTTCTACATGCTAAGAATAAAATGGATGAGCTTTGTGAATAAGCTTGATAAATGTAATTCGTAACTCCAAACCAGCTGAACCCAGTTTCTCTACACTCTGGATGTCTTTTCTTTCAAGCATACTAGCTGGAGAACAGCTAATTCCTAAGAATATTGTAGGGCTCAAATTAAATAAAGATGTTTCCTTACAGAGCAGTAGTATACAAATGCTTTTACTATTATTTTGCACAAATGTAAATGACCTTTGGAGTGTGTGCTGTTGGACACCATTTTGCTAATAATCCCTTCTCAGCCTCCACAAGGAGACTCTGCTCCCCTCCATGAACACAGCTACTCTGTACATATTACCAACACTAAAGAAACCACTCAACAAATTTTGCACTTATTTTCAAAAGTACCACAACCTTTCACTGCATAGCCAGAAGTAGGATGTGATATTATAAGCAAACGTATGTCTGAAAGCACAACCCATTGTACTGCGAATAGATCACACCTTGCATAAGCTCCTCACTGGCTCCCTTTTCTTCTCCATCACCTCCTAGACAGTTTAGCCTATTGTAAAGGGACATAAATTGAATAAAATATCCATAACTTCACAACTAAGTGCTATCAGGGTGGCTGGCAGATCTTATAGGTCTCCAATCTGTAGCTAAGAACCCCAGGGTTCACAGGTCAAATATAGCCAACAATATAGTAACAATATGGGGAAAGACAGGACTAACCTGCACAGACCCTAACAGCCCAGTAACCAGAGTCCACGTCTCCTGTCACTGAACTCGTGACTTGTAACAGGTAAGCAACTGAAGAGCCTGAAGGGGTATCTACTATAATGGTGATAGCCAATATTGTCCCTCCACAGCATTTTTGAGTACCCAAACAGTAGTCTCATTCCCCTAGTCTTGTGCCCTGCCATATATGTATGCACTTTAGAATCAAAGGTGATTGAATTTTAGGTACATAAACCATGACTTGATAGTCCTGAAAATAGGAATGTTAATGAACTTCTAAGTGTCCCTTTCTTCTCCCTCTTCCCTTCCATAACCTTCTTCATCTCTCTGACACTCACCCTCATCCTCTCCTTCAACTTGATTATTTGTCCTGGTCTTAAAGTGTCTGAGAGACATTCCCATTATCAGCCATATCCTATCAAAGAAGATGAATATTGTTAGATGAAATACCTATCTGAGACTACTTATGTCACACTCTCTTCTTTAACCCACTGCCACTTAAAAGTCATTCAGCATAAAAACCATTAAGATGAGCATAGCAGACAAGGACCCTCACCTTCACAGTCCAGGTCACACCACACATCCCTGTCCCACTGGAATTTAGGATTCTTGATCTAAACTCACAATCTTAAGCAAATGGCAGGCTGTGTTATTGTGAACTAGAACTTCCACTCTGCCACTACTGGACACTCAAACAAGCATGTGCACACACTACCATCTCTTGACTTCAACAGGCATGCCACCTTGTCAACAAATGTTAAGGAGATTGAATTGACTTGACTTGAATAAGCCATTTAAAGCAACTAGAGCAAGCTGGGGTATTTAAATTCAATTCTTTAATTTCCCATATTGAATACTTTTATTGCAAATTTAAATCAAAATCAGGCATATATATTATCCTACATTTTCTGATAGCCCAGGCCACCTAGCTGTCTCTGACTTTATGCACATAATCAGAACCTGTGGTATTTGAGTGGGACTTTTCAAAAGTCCACTTTTATCTTATGACCATATTAAATCTGCATTTATTAAAAGGACATCACTTACGGATGATTCTAACCTCAGTCAAGCTTGTAGGAGGATGTAACAGTGAGGTTATGATTAAAACCTTTTGGAAAAGCACAAACACATGATAACCAGCTATGATACTTTTCCACATTTTTATAATATCTAAAAATATGTTCGGATATCCAGAACTGATCCCACAACTTGATTTATTCACAAGTCCCCTGAAGTGCTTAATAAGTACAATATGGTACAATGAAAATCATGCTTATTACTGCTATTGGGTTGGTAATTCTCCAAGATGAAATCATACTTTTCAGGTTATAAATATACATTTTATTGTTGATTTTATGCTGCATTTTGAAATACTGCTTCTCTGCTTTCATATTTTCAGGACCTTACAAGGGCACCATAAATCAGCTATAAACTGGAGGAATGCTAATTGATATCAGGTGATTTCAAAATGAAGGATCAGTTAAACTTGCTGTGTGTTTCACGAATTCCAGTTAGTACAGAGCTCTTTCAAGTCCAAGACATGCCAAGAATTCATCTTCCAAGCTTAATTAAGTAAATGTTTTCATGTTAGATATTTTAGAGGACTTAGAGAAGAAATGTGTACAACTCAGCTCCAATGCCAAGTGTATAAAAGATACAAAGATGTGTCATATCTGACACATGACCATTGGAGTCCAGTGTTTTCTTAGTAAAACAAAGAAGGTTGTGTTTCCCATAATTTGATCTGAATAATTGTTATAGCTTTCCTGACCATTTTTCTTTCTCTCCTGATACAATCCACAGTGTCTTTGTACTGTTTGAAATTTGGGGTGTAGATCAACAGCTATCATGACAGAGGCAAAATTTACTATTTTTCAAATGTCTTAGTGCAAAAGCAATCAGGTATTTCTGGTTGTTTTGGTGCGACTGGCGATGGTTTAAATGGTGCTTTAGCCCATGACCCCAGTGACAAGCTACACAGGGAGAAAAAAATTAAACTTTATAAATGCTGATCATTAGTGGCTGGGAAGGGTGAATGACAGGAAGGGTGGGGGAAGGGGGAAGAGTCAGAACAATGCCTGCTATACGTGTGTTTGAAATTTACACAGGAAGTCCCATTAATGGTATACAAATCAACGTTTTATTAAAAAATCTTAATAGTAAATACTTAAATAGTTGTAAGTTAACCTCTCCAAAAATACTATAACAACATTTCATAAATCTATACTAATAATAGGAAAAATGTGGTCTACTAATGTGTACATACACATACAACAGCCAAGTCAGGAAACTCTTATGACAGCTTACCAAGAGAATATGTTTGAGAAGGTAACAAAACATTTCAAAAAAAGTTACTGTGAAGTCTATATTTTCCCCAAAGGAAGAATCTGTGAGGTGATCTGATATATAAATTAATGTAATATGGAAATTCCAGTACAAGTACTAGAACATATTTAAGAAAACTCCTATGGCTGAAACAATGCTAGCACTAAGAATCTTAAAAGCCAATCCAACCCCTACCTTTGAAAGGTGAAAACCAGAGACTAGAAATTTAAGACTAACTAAAAATGGAAGTTGTTTTGCTGCAAATCAAGTTCAATAAATGAAGTTTCTTGCTCCTACAGAGAAAAACCACTAGTTTTCCACTGACCTGATGGAAGTGGAGACCCTCTGTGGGCCCCTTGTCACCTTTCCCTTTCCAAGAGTAACAAATAACATTGGACTTGAGGGGACAGGGGCAGGATCAGGTGTGGGAAAAGTCAGGGGAGGGTCAGGAAATTGAACAGAGATGTGTAGCAATGGGGGCTGGGGAAGAGGGATAGCCAACAGAAAGTCCCAGACACCAGGAAAGCAAGAGGCTCCCAAGACCCAATGGGGATGACATTAACTAAATACCCAACAAAGGGGAGAGAGAAACTGTAGAGACCATATGAAGTGGTTAGGCATGGCCCCTGGCTGAGAGATGGGGCCACCTACCCTTCTCAAAATTTTAACCCAGAATTTCTCCTATCTAAAGGAAATACAGGGACAAAGAATGGAGCAGAGACTGAAGGAAAGGCCATTCTCGAGACTGTCCCACCTGGGGATTCATCCCATATGCAGCCACCAAACCCAGTCACTATTGCTGATGCCAAGAAGTGCTTGCTGACAGGAGCCTGATTGATATGGCTGTCTCCTGAGAGGCTCTGCCACAGACTGACCAATACAGATACAGATGCTCGAAGCCAACCATCGGAATGAGCATGGGGACCCCAATGGAGGAGTTAGGAGAAAGGACTGAATGAGCTGAAGGGGTTTGCAACCCCATAGGAAGAACAATAGTATCAACCAACCAGACCCCCTAGAGCTCCCAGGGACTAAACCACCAACCAAAGAATACACATGGAAAGACCCATGGCTCCAGCTGTATATGTAGCAGAGAATGGCCTTATCTGCCATCATCGAGAGGGGAGGCCCTTGGTCCTGTGAAGGCTTGATGCTCCAGGATAGGGGGAATGCTAGGACAGAGAGGCTGGAGTGGGGGGGAAGCACCTCCATAGAAGCAGGGGGGTTGGAAAAGGGATTTGTGGAGGGGAAACCAGGAAGGTGGATAACATTTGACATGTAAATAAATAAAATAACCAATAAAACTTTTTTAAAAAAATCCTCACCATAGTCAGTTCCTAGCCCTTGCAACACATCTCTAGCTTATTAGCAGAAAATCTCCTGAAGAAAAATGTGACTGACACCCTCTTATTTGGCTTTTTTAAATTTATAGATTCCTTTTTTATTAGATACTTTCCTTATTTACATGTCATATGATATCTCCTTTCCTGGTTTCCCCTCTGGAAAAAAAGAAAAAGAAAAGAAATTAAAATTAAAAAAATAACCCTGTTCCTTCCACACACCCTGCTCACCAATCCATCCTCTCCCACTTCCTGACCTTGGCGTTCCCCTACACTGAGGCATAGAACCTTCACAGGACCAAGGACCTCTCCTTCCATTGATGACAGACTAGGCCATCCTCTGCTATACATATGCTGCTGGAGCCATAAGTCCCACCACATGTACTCTTTGGTTGGTGGCTTATTCCCTGGGAGCTCTGAGGGTACTAGTTAGTTCATATTGTTGTTCCTCCTAAGGGGCTGCAAACCCTTCAGCTCCTTAGGTCCTTTCTCTAGTTCCTTCATGGGGACCCTGTGCTCAGTACAATGGATGGTTGTTAGCCTCTACTTTTGTATTAGTCGGGTACTGTCAGAGCCTCACAGGAGACAGCTATATCAGTCTCCTGTCAGCCAGCACTTGTTGGCATCCACAATAGTGTCTGGATTTGATGATTGAATATGGGAAGGACTCCAGGTGGAGCAGTCTCTGGATTGTCCTTCCTTCAGTCTCTACTCCATAGTTTGCCTCTGAAACTCCTTCCATGGGTATTTTGTTTCCCCTTTTAAGGAACAATGTATCCACACTTTGGTTTTCCTTCTTCTTAAGTTTCTTGTGGTTTGTGGATTATACTTTGGGTATTCCGATCTTCTGGGCTAATATCCACTTATCAAAGAATGCATACCATGTGTGTTCTTTTGTGATTGGGAGGAACTTTGTGACGGGAGGAATTTCTTTTCTGACAGTCTATTTGGAGTTCTGTAGTCTTCTTGTATGTTCATGGGCATCACTTTCTTTAGGTTAGGGAAGTTTTCTTCTATAATTTTGTTGAAGGTATTTACTTGCCCTTTAAGTTGGGAGTCTTCACTCTCTTCTATACCTATTATCCTTAGGTTTGGTCTTCTCATTGTGTTCTGGATTTCCTGGATGTTTGGGGTCAGGAGCTTTTTGGTTTTTGCATTTTCTTTGACTGTTGTGTCAATGTTTTCTAAGGTGTCTTCTGCCCCTGAGATTCTCTCTTCAATCTCTTGTATTCTGTTGGTGATGCTTGCATCTATGACTCCTGATCGCACTCCTAGGTTTTTTATCTCCATGGTTGTCTCCTTTTGTGACTTTATTGTTTCTATTTCCATTTTTAGATCCTGGATGTTTTTGTTCATTTCCTTCACCTGTTTGATTGTGTTTTCCTGTAGTTCTTTAAGGGATATTTGTGTTTCCTCTTTAAGGGCTTCTAGCTGTTTACCTGTGTTCTCCTGCATTAAAAGACAGCATTTTAAACAAATGCTGCTGGCTCAACTGGCGGTTAGCATGTAGAAGAATGCAAAGAATCCATTCCTATCTCCTTGTACAAGTTGTATTGATTCTTATGTGTATTTTGCCTGCATATATGTTTGTGTAACTTGTCTCTGTCTGCTGCCCAAGGAAGCAAGAAGGGAATGTTATTGCCTATGTCTGGAATTACAGACAGTTGTAAGATACCATGTGGGTGCTAAGAATGGAAATTGGGTCCCCTGGAAGAGAAGCTAGTGAGTGCTCTTAACCACTGAGTTGTTTCTCCAGGCCTCTTATCTGCCATCTTTTATGTTGTTGAAAGAAATGAACACAAAAAAAAGGAGATTGAAAAATGCTATTGCTTTTCTTCAATGAATTATGGATTTACTATGATATATCATCATCAGTTACTATTTGGACCTTATTTTCCTTCAAAGTCATTTGTCTTTGCTACATTTCCCATTGCTACAATAAAAACCCTTATAAAGCAACTTACAGAAGGGTTTCTTTGCTGACAGTTTGAGGGTACAGTCCATCACAGCATGGACAGGCAGCTAGAGCTTGAAGCTGCCAGTCATATTATATCCAGATCATGAAGCAGAAGATGAATAAATGTTGGTGTTCAGCTCACTGCCTCCTTTTGAGTATTTTAGAGCCCAACTCCAGGAATTGGTAACACTCTCCATTAGGGTGGCTCTTCCCACACCAATTAATCAAATCTAAATAAGTCAACACAGGCATTGCCAGAGGCTAATCTAATCTAGATAACCCCTTATGGGTATACCTAGAGGATTGTCTCCTACATAATTTTGTATCCTGTTATATTGACAATTAATAGAGATGATCATGACCATAGCTCTATACTTTTCATCTCCATGTGCTCATGAAAGAAAGACAACACGGGTCAGAAAGGCACAAACTGCCTCACTCAGTCTCCCAGCAACTGAGTTCAAACAGGAGAGGTGGCAAGCATATGTACCTCTCTATCTATGCCCAAGGCTGGGTGGCTACCTAGTATAAAGAGTCATAGTGTATGATGTGTGATAGATGTTTTCAAAATATCTGTTCCAGTCATATCGTTTTTGACCACAAAGAGAACAGGACATAAGAGTAGTTCGTCTCCAAGAAGGTAAAGAATTGAGTCTCATGTTAGTGTTCCTGATCAATAAAGAATCACCTCTCAATATTGAAATGTCAGAGAGAGAGACAGAGACAGAGACAGAGGCAGAGAGACAGAGAGACAGAGACAAAATGAGGTGGGTAGGAACAGAGAGGATATGGGTAGAGTTGGAGGAGGTGAAAAAACATAACCAAAATATATTGTGTGAAAAAAAAAAGATGTTTTTTTTTAAATAGTGTGGGTCAACGAAAACAAAGAGTCCCATACTCTACTTGAACCTCACCCTGATACACTTGCCACTGAATTCCTGCCTCTGCCTTGAGAGTAAAAAGGAATTGTTCTCATGCTACAAAGGGAAATGGAAGGTCTGAGAAGTGCCAGAGCTGACCCCAATCACTCAGGCCATTCTGACCCCAAAGTCCAATTCATAATTGGAATTCAGGTCCAAAGAGATGCATTATCCCCTAGGGTCACAGGCCAAGTAGTAGTGGAGTGAAATGAGAGTCAGTGACCATAGCATCAAAGGTTTTGCATAACTCTTGACTCTCACATTGCAAATTTAGAGATAATAGCAAAACCACCCAAGAGCCGGTGGAGCATCATGAGTTATGCCAAAGCAGAAAGGCAATATAAACTGTATATGGCTACCAGTTGGAGTCCCATTGGCATAGGTGTGCCTGCGCCAATATATTTACATGGATCACTCGTGTTGTGTATCTTCGTCAGTTTTCTATGTGGCAGGGAAAAGTGTTAAACTTTAGTAAGTTGAGCTTCGCTTTTCACTTCAATTACTAAAGGTTATTGCTTTGCAAGAAAAACACTACTCTCTTAAGAAATCATCTGTATGCATTACATCAGCAAATTAGGGTGCACACTATAGCTAGCATTCCAAGTAAAGAGGTGATAAAGAACAGAGAGCTAGTTCCTCCCTTGCTTGTCTGTCCTAATTTTGTTTTCTGGAAACTTTGGTTCCATGAGAATTGTGTTTATGAGTCTTGGATCAGCAAGGACCTGTTCCTTGGAACACTTCAGCTTAATTAAAATAGAAGAAGGTGGAACACAATGGAGTGAGCTAAACATATATTCCACGGAAAAGACACTTTCACCAAAAAAGACAAACCCACTTTCATGAACATGGCGAGAGTTGGACTTAGTGTAAGTGTGTAGAGGGTGCTCTTAGAGCCTATGGCAGAAAGCATTACTGGCTCTCTACCAAGGAATGGTCCAAGATGTAGTAGCTGTTCAGCATACAGAGCTAGATGTCTCAGCTGGTGGCCTTTAGTATATTCCAGTATATACTGAATCCTGAAGTAGGCTCTAAGGCCAGTGAAGAAATGAACTAGCCAGCAACTTGAGTCAACTCAAGTCAACCAAAAAAAAAAATCCCAACCAGATAGTTTGGCTTTTAACTTTCACTATGTGTGACACATGGCTGAAAAATCCCTTCTTTATTCAAGCATCTGATAGAATGTTACCCCTCATAGAGGACCTCTTTGTCCAGACTTCCTATCTCCCCACATGGCCTTGCCACTCTCAATCACATTGACCTGGTACTTATTTCCTGAACTCACTATGTTTTTTGTTTTTTTTTTTTAATATTCTTCTTTATATCTTCAACAGAACTCAACCCCAATTATACACAATAAGCTTTCCCCACTCTTCACTACTGTGTTCCCAGGGCTACTTACGAGTGCACCAAGCAGAACTACTCCTAAAATATTTTTGCTGAATGAGTAAATGAAATATGTCAAGTGCAAGGGCTATATTCAATCCTATGAGCTATTGATACAGAGCAACTCAAACACAGAGGTGAGAGACAGACACTTTTCATTCCTGGGAAAGGGTGTGTATGATACAAAAATCCAATAAAGAGTAATTAAAGCTCAGTGGGGAATAGTAAACAATTCACAATGTAAATATTACCTATGAGCAACAAGTCAAGAAAAGGCTCATCTCTCCCCACACCTTAAACAGCTGCACACTGTTGGTAAACCCAGAGGAATGCTACAAAATAAAGCCAGACTGAGGAAGGACATTTGGCAGGCTGAAACATTTTTTTTCTTGGATATTTTCTTTATTTACATTTCAAATATTATCCCCTTTCCAGGTATCCCCTTCATAAACGCCCTATCTCACTCCCCCTCCCCTGCCTCTATGAGGTTGCTCCCCCACCTATCCACTCCCATCTTCTCACCCTGGTATTCCCCTACTAGGGTATTGAACACCCTCAGAGCCGAGGGCCTCTCTTCCCACTAATGTACAACAAGGCCATCTTCTACCACATATATGGCCAGCGCCATGGGTTGCTCCATGTGTATTCTTTGGTTGGTGGTCCAGTCCCTGGGAGCTCCAGGTGTCTGGCCTTTTGACTCTGGCCTCCATGGGGCTGCAAACCCCCTCAGCTCCTTCAGTCCCTTCTCCATCTCCTCCATCAGGGACTCCCAAGCTCAGTCCAATGGTTGGCTCTGAGCTTCCTCCTCTGTATTTGTCAGGTTCTAGCAGAGCCTCTCAGGAGAAAGCCATATCAGGCTTCTATCAGCAAGCACTTTCCGGCATCCACAATAACGTCCAGGTTTGATGGCTGTATATGGGAAGGATCCCCATGTGGAGCAGTCTCTGCATGACCTTTCCTTCAGTCTCTACTCTACACTTTGTCTCCATATTTCCTCCTGTGAGTATTTTGTTCACCCTTCTAAAAAGCACTAAAGCATCCACATTTTAATCTTCCTTCTTCTTAGGCTTCATATAGTCTGTGAATTGAATCTTGGGTATTCTGAATCTTTGGGCTAATATCCACTTATCAGTGAGTTCATACCGTGTTTGTTCCTTTGTGACTAAGTCCCCTCACTCAGGATAATATTCTCAAGTTTCATTCATTAGCCTAAGAATTTCATGAAATCATTGTTTTTAATGGTTGAGTAGTACTCCATTGTGTAAATGTACCACATTTTCTGTATCCATTCCTCCATTGAGGAACATCTGGGTTGCTTCCAGCTTCTGGCTATTATAAATATGGATGCTATGAACATAGTGGAGTATATGTCCTTATTACATATTGGAGCATTTTTTGGGTATATGCCCAGGAGTGGCGTAGCTGGGTGGTAGGTAGGTAGGTAGGTAGGTAGGTAGGTAGGTAGGTAGGTAGCTACATAGGTAGTACTATGCCCACTTTTCTGAAGAACTGCCAAACTGATTTCCAGAGTGGTTATACCAGCTTGCAATCCCACCAGCAATGGAGGAGTGTTCTTCTTTCTCCACATCCTTGCCAGCATCTGTTGTCACCTGAGTTTTTCATCTTAGCCATGCTGACTGGTATGAGGTGAAATCTCAGGGTCATTTTGATTTTCATTTCCCTGATGAACTAAGGATGTTGAACATTTCTTTAGGTGTTTCTGAACTCTTCGAGTTTCCTCAATTGAGAATTCTCCGTTTAGCGCTATTCCCCATTTTTTAATAGGGTTACATGGTTCTCTGGAGTCTACCTTCTTGAGTTCTTTATATATATTAGATATTAGCCCTCTATCAGATGTAGGATTGGTAAAGATCTTTTCCCAATCTGTTGGTTGGGCAAGCTGAAACTTCAATGTCACTCTTAGCCTCGAAGTGTAGAGCCCACAGACAGTAGTGTCCTTACCTGTGAACAAACCGTCATGGCTTTGGAAATAAACTCTCCCCAAAGCTGTTTCTTCCTGCTCATCATGAACAAAAAAAGTTGTTCTTCCAAGGATAAGGAAAACAGTTCATCAAAGGGTAGTGAGATAGTGGCCATGGCAGGACTTACACAAAAAGGAGTTCGGGAAGAATGAAGGTCCTGTAGAATTGGAAATGAAGTTAGAGATGCTCATAGAAATGATTGATGCTCAGTGAGTCAGGACACAAAAGATATCTCTGCTTGCCAGAGGTTGAGACCTATTGATGCCTTGAAAACAAACTTAATGTATACAACACAGGGCTCAAAGGATGTAATTATTCCAAGGTGCATTGACTTCCAGGTAGGATTTAGCAGAATTTCCCCCCCCAATTAATTTAAATATTAATACAACAAAAACCCTGTGATTGGACAGGGAAAGGGGATACATATCTAAGAGTTTCAGGGACAGGG
This sequence comes from Mastomys coucha, assembly GCF_008632895.1. Classification (NCBI taxonomy): domain Eukaryota; kingdom Metazoa; phylum Chordata; class Mammalia; order Rodentia; family Muridae; genus Mastomys; species Mastomys coucha. Next base: position 157,178,454 of record NW_022196904.1, on the reverse strand, counting down.
ACAGGAAGAGAGGAGAGAGAAGGAAGGAAGGTGGAGGAAGAGAAAGACGTCCAGATTCCCTATGGCTTTAAATAGCCACAGGTAGCTGTGAATATCATAGAAGGGATGGATAATTACAGGACAATTTGTCTTATCTAGGTGGGCAATTTATATCACTATCAATTGGCTCTGAGTAAATTGTGTGGATGTTTTGTGGGGTGAGAATTTACTGATATAAATCTGACTTACAAGTTACAAGCTTCTAGAGTTTTGATTATACCAGATTACTGGGATTTGGGAGCACTGACCACAGGGGGTGGATGGCTGGGAATGTAAACCAAATCCGCAGCAAGAGAACTGGGATTGGTCGCTGCATGGGGATAGCCATGGAAGTAGTGGGGTCGCCAGGGCCCCAGAGTAGCTGGGTATAGTGCAGGATACTGCATTTTTTAATATTTCCCACAACAGTAGGAATTCAACATGTTCCTCTTTTTTTCCACTCTACCTCTCCTACACATCTGCCCACTGCTTTCTTCTACACATTTATGAATACCTTCTTCAAATTTTCATCTGTCCCTCAAACTCACACTCTGAAGTAATAGAGACAGGACAGCGCACTGTCAATGAAGAGACCCAAAGAGGCTAAGATGCTCGTCCATGCTCCAACACTTACTACAACCTTTATGTAGATAGACGTGGGCTCTGAGGGTCTGTGATGTTTCCTGGAACAACAGAATACTTACAAGCATTGAGAGGAGCCAAGGTCAAAGTGCGAGAGGGCTTGGGAGGATGAGAACAAGAAAGAACAGTGTTTCTATCTTTGTGGTATCTTAGAGGAAGGGAAGCAATTTCATTTGTTATTGTGATGTTGACTGACCCCTTGCTATACAGATTTCTATCTTTCTTTTTTAAAGATTTATTTTTATGTATTTGAGTGTAGTGCTCTATCTGCACATATACCTGTGTGACAGAAGAGAACATTAGGACCCATTGTAAATGATTGTGAGCCACCATGTAGTTGCTGGGAATTGAACTCAGGACCTTTGAAAGAGTAGCCAATGCTCTTAAACACTGACCCATCTCTCCAGACCCAGAATTCCACCTTTCTAAGGCAACTGCCACCATCTTCATGAGTTGAGCTGAGCCTGCTTATAGAAGACCACCACAGCTGAACTTAATGATCATCAACCTCATAGAAGGAAAACTGGGGAGTGTTGTGGGACCTTTACCTGGTATCCAGCCACCTCCTCCCAACAAGATGCTCCCCTCTTGTCTTGCTTACTACAACTTCTATTGCTGTGGTAAGACATAGTGACCAATGCAACTCATAAAAGTTTAATTTGGGTCTCTTGGTTCTAGGGGTTAAAGTCCATGACCATCATGTTGGGGAGTATGGCAGCAAGCATGGAACTGGAGTCGTAGGTGAAGGGTCATCTCTTGACACAAAAACCATAAGGCAGAGAGAGCTAAATGTTAATTTCATGGACTCTTGAAACCTAAAAGCCCACCTACAGCGACACATCTTCTTTAATAAGGCCTTACCTCCTAGTCCTTCCCAAATAGTTCTACCAACTGGGGACCAAGCATCCAAATATACAAGCCTATGGAGGCCATCATCACTGAGGCAGTTACAACCTTTAAACAGCATAGCTTCAGCTGCCATTGCTCTTCCCAAACTCATCCTTGGTTTTGTTCTATCCTGCCAGCTATACCAAGTGTTGTTAAGATTTCTTCCAATGTCTACCCCTCCTCTTAAAATCTCAATGAAAAACTGTGATACAATTCCACCAATGCTCATTTTGGAGAAAGCAATGAGTTTATTAGGCTTACTTAGATAGCTCTAGAAAAGGGTTATAGGCAAGAGTATGGGTAGTCTCAAAGCAGCCCCACTGGAAGATCTGTACTTATCGTAGGTGATGACTCCCACATGGCCATATTGATGGAGTCTTCACTGCCTAGTTTTTCCTAACCTATATACTTGTATCCCTTCCCTAAGGTCATGTGTAATTAGGGCAAAAAAAAACTGCAGAAGAAATTTTCACGGGCTAGAGAGATGGCTCCATGGTTAAAAGCACTGACAGCTCTTCCAGAGGACCTGAGTTCAATTCCCAGAAACCACATGGTGGCTCACAACCATCTGTAATTGGATCTGATCCCCTCTTCTGGTGTGTCTGAAGACAACCAGAGTGTACTCATATACATGAAATAAATGAATAAGCTGGGCAGTGGTGGTGCATGCCTTTAATCCCACCACTTGGAGGCAGAGGCAGGTGGATTTCTGAGTTCAAGGCCAGCCTGGTCTACAGAGTGAGTTCCAGGACAGTCAGGGCTATGCAGAGAAACCCTGTCTCAAAAAAAAAAAAAAAAAAAAAAGAAAGAAAGAAAGAAAAAGAAAAAAGAAAAAAGAAAGAAAGAAATTTTCACAAGGCATTCTGTCCCCATGTGGCATATACTGGTATGCCTTTTGGAAGTAGTTTAAGTCTCATGGGTCATGGAGAAAGTATGAGATATGTAACTCAGGTGAAGCCACCTGAAGTTTGGGCATCTATAGGGGGAATCCCAGGATGGAAATCTTCTGTGTGGTATGAAATGGTACAACTGCCTGATCATCGGGATCCACCGTGAATACAGAGATGCTCTGAGAACAGTTGATGTTCTAAAGCAGGTGTTACATTTTTTAAGAACAGAACACCAGAGACAAGGTGATTGAAAAGTGGCTGCTGAGGTTGCCTGGCCACCTGAGTGGTTAATAAATACTTCTGAGGCTGAGAATGCTGCCCAGAATAAAGGGGTGTGTTTAAGGAAGAATTATGACAGAAAATAACACGTGGGTAGCATTCTCCATGTTAGCCCCAAAATTGGCAGGGAAATTTGATAAAAGAGGGAGTGAGTCAGAAGTGTTGGCTTTCCACTTCTCATGGCTGGAAGGTCACAGAGTAAAGAAAGCACAAATCAGACCTGTGTTAATGGGCCCTTTCTGGGACCCTAGACATGGAACCCACAGGAAAAGTTAGGTAGTAAAGAGAAAGAATGAGAAATAGAGGGGACAGGAGGAGATACCTTGTGGTATCCCCTTTGATGCAGAGAGAGGAAAACTGACCTACCATGAAGGCAAAGCTCTTAACAGTAGTCTTGTCACAGAGATCATAAGAATTGGGAGGTGGGGCTGGAGAGATGGCTCAGCGGTTAAGAGCACTGACTGCTCTTCCGAAGGTCCTGGGTTCAAATCCCAGCAACCACATGGTGGCTCACAACCATCTGTAATGAGATCTGATGCCCGCTTCTGAGGTGTCTGAAGACAGCTACAGTGTACCTACATATAATAAATAAATAAATCTTTAAAAAAAAAAAAGTAATTGGGGGAAGTATCATCACTGGACTCGAGGAAAAGCCTTAAATGAGCAATGAAAAAACTCTCATGGCCTGACTTGTGAGACTGTGGGATAAGGGGCTAATGGAGTCAGTCTGAACACTACAGAAGGTGAGTCTGTGTTTGCTGGGGAGAATTAAAATGCAGAGCCTTCCTCGGCCGAGGAACCTGCGTGCTGCAAGGTATGCTAGCTGGTCTAACAGCGGCCTGAGTAAGTATGGATAGAACCAACTTTCTGATTGGACATGTGTACCTCTCAAAAGGGGGAATTTCACATTTGGTCCTGGGAACATAGACAAAACCTCATCACCAGGGAAATCATGGGCTCTAATGCAAAAGCTGGTGTTGTTGAGTTGTTCGATGATGCTCCGGCCAAAGTGCTTCTTCACATTTGTGTTTTTAATCAAAAGTTATTATTGTAGTTAGTGTCCTTTCAGATAGTTTTCTGTTTCCCATTTTCCACGCATAGGCTCTTATGGTTTTTAATAGAAGGAATACCCCTGACAGTTGACAGCATCCATGTTCCAGAGACAGGGATTAATGATAGACCACCAGGATTGGGTTTCATGCCTGGAACTGAAGACTAGTCAGATAGACATGTTAGACCTCCTAAATTTCAAGGACCCCTGTGGAAGTGGGGAGGAACAGAAAGAACCCAAGAGCCAGAGTGAAAGTGTGTACTGTCCTAAGAACGAAGCCAAACTTAAGCCTTTGAGCCAAACTCCCACTGTCTCCATAACACCACCTATGTCAACTTTCAAAAGTTCACTACAGCTGGTCTGGTTGACTATTGTCCTTCCTAAATAGGAGGAGGGTCATGTGACCAGCACCTGAAACTCCAGCCACTCTCTACACCAGTTGTTTGCCTTAATTAGACAGTCTTGGGGAGGGCAGACTATAAATATATAGGGTGCATCATATAGAGGATATTGGGGAGAGAGATGGACTCATGTGGCTTTTGAGGGAGTTGTCATCATCTCGGATGGGTGCAGTGTTTCTGCTGTGGCTGCTTGGAAGCACCCACACTCCTCCTCTCCCATTGGTCTATAAGTAAGCCTAACGAATTCATTGGCTTCGTAGGGTGAACAATGGTGAGTTACCATTAGGACCATAGGAAGAAAGGACAGACACAGTTTACTTCTCTCCCCAGGGAAATTGTTTTAGCAACCCCTGGTTCTGTGCTCCCTCCACAGAAGTGTGTGTTTGCACAGGCATTTTGAAAAGCCAAACTCAGCTTCCCAAAAAAGACCTTCCAAGACCTATTCATGCTGCTAGCATTAAAACAGGAAAGCAGGGAAATGGAGACCCTAGGGCAGTGAGTGGTTCTCAATCTTTCTAATGCTGCAATCCTTTTATGTAGTTCCTCATGTCATGGTGACCTCCCAGCCACAAAGTTATTTTTGTTGCTACATCTTAACTGTCATTTTGCTACTGTTATGAATCATAATGTAGTTATCTGGGTTCTCTGATGGTCTTAGATGACCCCTGTGAAAGGTTCATTTAACCCTCCAAAGGAGTTCACTACCCATCAGTTGAAAGCCACTGCCCTACGGTATGGAATTATCAGAGAACACTGGAGCAGGGAGGAAGACAGCTTCCCAGGTGTCATTTAACAAAACAAATGGATCATTCCATTAGGCGGCCATTCACATTGGGGGAAAATGAAGAGAATTATTTTGTTTCCCATTGTTGTTGTTAAGTCAAAACCCCTCATAAACCCCAAGGAACACTCAAAGCCAGGTAGATACGCAGATTTTCAAAGAAAACAGCCCTTTCTAAACATTGGCAATATTATTATTATTATTATTATTATTATTATTATTATTATTTTGTAAATAGGTTTAAACTTGGACCTTCTGTCAGCTTGCATTTTACACAGGAAATTAATTTTCTCCATCTTCTTGGTGTCATAGGGAGGAGTAGAATGTTGAAAAGGACTGGAATTCCGAAGAGCTGCCATATAAACTTTAAAATTAAACAGATGTTTTGTGAATCACATGTAAATTGGAGCCATGGGAACCTGGGTCATAAAGTGAATGGGGAGGAGAGGTGGGTTGTTTGGGGCAATTACTGGGGCCTGTGGATCAAAAAATACCAAGTAAAGATGGATCTTGGTGTTTCGGCAGGTTAGTGGTTATTCCAGAGCATTTTATTCCACAAATCTTTTCCAGAGGGTTTTAAACTTCCTGGGGGCACAGGTCATGTCATCCTCTCTGTTCTGTTAGCTTGGCACACTTAGCTTGGCACAGAGAAGACCTCCAAACCAGTTCTGAATCCAGTTCTTGAGGACTTGCATGAGGCATCAGTCCCAGCAAGTGACTCTTTAAGTGCTTAGACTCCGACAGCTTACTCCATTTCAGTCTTACTGTTTCGGTTTAGGTCAGGGTTCTCAACCCTCCTAAATGCTGTGACCCTTTCATACACTTCTTCATGTTGTGGGTTACCTCCACAACCATAAAATGATTTTCGTTGCTCCTTTATAACTGTAATTTCGAAGATGCTGTGAATCATAATGTAAGTATGTGTTATACAGGATATCTGAGATGCAACCTTGTGTAGGGGTTCTTCCACCTGCACGGGGGTCACCACCCACAGGTTGAGAACCTCTGGTTTAGGTTTTCCTGCATGAAGCCTGAGGCAAGGACCCGGGTATAAGCAGTATATAGTAAGGGTGGTTCCAAGAAGCATGCATGTGGGAGAGACAACAATGAAGGAAGATGGAAATCAAAGACCAAATCCCTACGTTCTTGCACAGCCTCGGACTCTTGGCAGCAGGTGGTGAATGAAAACACAACAGACACATGGACACAGAAAGGGTTTCCTCTGCTCCCCAGAGTTAAGGAGCATTATTAAAACCTCTGCAATAATGATAGAGGTGCTACGGACTTTATTGAAACCCTTCCCAAGTTCATCCATCCCAACCATAAAAGCTGGGCCATTTCTCTATTGGTTCTAAGCACTCACAGTTGACAGAAGGTATCAAGGTAGAAACATGAAAAGTGTTGCACAAAATGTGGGTCCTGTTCTGATAAGTTGATAGCAGGAACTTAGAACCAAAGGTTGGCAAAGCAATGTGGTGTGGGGCAGAAGGCTAATTTCTCCCCTTCTATCTCAACTGTTTTTCCCTCCTCCTCTGAGGACGATAGTCTTTTTATTTTTTTATTTTTTTTTAGATATTTTCTTTATTTACACGTCATATGATATCTCCTTTCCCAGTTTCCCCTCCAAAAAAAAAAAAAAAAAAAACAACCAAACAAAAAACAACAAGAAAGACTCCCCCTTCCCCCTGCTCGCCAACCCACCCTCTCCTACTTCCTGGTCCTGGCATTCCCCTACACTGGGGCATAGGACCTTCACAGGGCCAAAGGCCTCGAGAACAATAGTCTTATTTCATCAGTCCTCAATAGCATTCAAAAGAAGCAGATTCATTCTTTATTTCAAGCCATTCATTTTATCTGTTGAGGTGACAAGGTCGGTAAGTGATCAGAGAGGTTGAGGTCATCTGCCTCCATCATCCTTAGATGTCTAGGGCAGGCTTCCTGGGGGAAGAATTCCAGAAGGTCTGTCTACCCTAAGCCTGACCAGTTCAGCTTCATTGTTCCGCCTTCCTCACTGTCCCCTCCAGCGAGTGCTGTCTCTGCTGTGGCCACTCTAGTTCTGCCTGTATCTTTGCTGCTTCCCCTCCCCTCAAGAAGTCTCTCACTCTTCTACCACTTTGCAGGTATGGTATCCCTGCATGTGAGCTTGTTAATGAGTGGGTATTTGCAGAGAGTGTGAGTCCAGATGAGATCACCCTGAAGTCATGTGGCTCCCTCATAGAGTATGTCTGTTATCTTTATCGAAAGGGAAATTTGGGTCTCAAGAGAAGCAAGAAGAGAATGTGAAGACAAACAAGGAGAATGTGGCTATCTTGTAGCCAAGAGAAATTTGGAACAAGTTTTTTTTTTCCTTGCAGTCCTGAGAAGGGACTATCCCTTGTCCATGCCATCAATATCTTCATTTCTCATTTCTAGTTTCCACACACATTGAAACTCAAACTCCTAGTGACTCTGAATCTAACCTTTATTAGAAATAGAGTTGTGGCTAATATAAGTACTTAAGATGAGGTCCTTAATGCCACTGTGTCCTTCGGTGGGGGACATCTGAACACAAAGATACACATACTGAAAAGGGATATGTAAAGATAATGTATCTACACATCAAGGAAGTCCACTCGTTGCCCTCAAACCCCTAGAGGCTAGACTTGAGGCACATAACAAGCTCTCTCTCGTAGCCCCCACAGGAAGATAACTCTGCCATGACCATGATCTTGCACTTTTAAACTCCAGAATTGTGAAACAATAAACTTGTATTATCTAAGCCACTCAGTTTGTGGTATTTCATTATGTCTGCCCTCATAGACTAATACAAATTCTACTGTTGTCCCAGAAAAGCAGTGCCTCCAGACTACATGGCAGAATTGGAAAAGGGTCAGAAGTATAAAAAAGATTGGAGAAAATAGCAAAAATATCAACCAATATCTACCACTGTCCACAATGGAAGAAAAATCTACATAAAACAGGACCAACTGGAATCCAGTCAGAAAAATATTAGCGCTTTAAAGCACTGTAAGCATTTTCCACTCTTGTCAAAATGGCTTCTGTCTAATACCCTAGGCAGTATTTTCTAAAGTATTATATAACTGAGGTTTTCTTGGTGGAGATATTGGCAAAGATGTAGGCCTGTAAAGTCCCTGTATTGCTTCCAACATCAGCTGACCTTGAACTGCAAAATGACTTGTGTCTTCATATAAGGTTAGCTCAAGAAGAGATAAAACAAGCTAAGCATGTAACTCTTAGTATTCTTTTCTCAGTATGTCTTATGTTTGCATTGCAATTCTCTGCAAATGGGGAGTGGGATTGTACAGGTGTACTCTCAGTTATTTGTACTCTCAATTATTTGACCAACTCTACCTTATTTACTTTACTAATTTACTTTGTGGTAGGGAGGATTTGCACGTGTGCTACGGTACACATATAGAGATCAGAGGACAAGTTGAGAGAATCCATTCACTCCTACCAAGTCCAGGGTTCAAATTCAGCTTGACAGTCTTGGAGCAAGTGCTTTTACCCACTGAGCCATCTTCCTAGCCCTTAATCAATCCCATTTTAGTAAATGTTTAGGTTGCTTCTAATACCTTGCTCTTATAAAAATCACATACATGTTTGATACCTATGCAAATACATCCAATGGTTGTAGTAGAAATGCTAGTTTTAAAGAAAAGTTATGTTCAACATTTTAATACATACTGCCATATTGCCTTCGAGAATGTTGTTGCTAGTATACGGCACTACCAGGAAGATAAGAAAAGGTCTGTTGAGAAAAGGTAAGGTGACTTTGGTTGATACAGATGCCCAAGCTCTGTGCCCTTTGAAATTCTGATGCAATACATCTAAGGTAGTACCCTAGGGATGTGTATTTTTCATACATGCCCAAGGGAACTGGAATAATCAATCAGAATTAAGAGCTCTGGTGGTAAACCATACACTGTGGCAGAAGGTACCCATTAGCTACATATCAGTTATTCATCTTACTGAGAATTACTTACACATGTGGCTCTGACCTGTGTACAAGAAAGTAGCATTTGAAAACCAGCTCTTCCCTGGGGAGACAAGCTCTGTCTGCTCATCCTATTCCTTACATAGAGCTGTGAGATGACCCAGCTCATATTGCTAGGCTTGGATCGAAAAGATTTTTTTTCTATGTTTTCTGACATTTTATTTTAGGAATGCTGAAAAAGATAGCATATGCCTGCTGTAATAGCAGAATTAAGTATGTGACTCTAAGAAACATTGGTGCTTTGAAAAAGTTTCATATATGGAGCAGTGTTTAGTCAGTCAATACTGAAAACTGAAGATATTTGTGGCTGTATGCACCATCCCACTATGATGGGAAGTTACGTCCTGGGAAGTTAAAAGCCCCTTATCCTGATGATGAAAATACCTGCCCTCAAAATTTCCTAGCTAATCCCAGCATGATACATCTCAGGCGCATTTCTGCATCAGTCTACAAGATAACAAAAAATACTCTCAAGGTCAAAGACCTGATCAACCATCCATAAACCTGAACATCCTACCCCGTAATATTCAACTATGGGGATCCACTATAGGACCACTTTAGGTGGGCTCAGAAACTACTGATGCCACACACCATCAGAAATGGATCAATATGGTCCAGATGGAACACTACATTGGATGCATTCAGTGACTATACAATTGAGTATGCACCAAGAAGAAAAGCCACTCTATAAACTATAGCTGATGGGAAAGGCCTGGCAAGTTTCCTATCTCTCCCTTTAATACTCTAATATGAATGGAGCTCCCTGTAAGAGAGGAGCATGAGAATAAAGTTCAATAAAACTGGAAAAGGAAATGTCCCACAATCTTCCCTCTTGCCTCATCTCAGATCCCCAGCTTCAAAGCCTACCTCCATGCTGCCCAAAATCAGGCTTAAAGAACAGAGTTTGGGTGGGAATAGGGTGGAGTGACAGATAAAACATGACAGAAAACTCCCAACACCCCAGAGTGAGAAAGCAGCATACAGGAAGGAGACAGACACACACAGGTATGTAGTGAGCCTCTAGCCCACTGGCCAGTGCTTAGTCCTGACTTGGCACTGCTATAGGTATTCAATTCTAATGGCCCTATGTGTGTTAATCTTTCTAAAGGTGCCAAAAACAGACTATGCTTGAAACATCACAATGTGTAAAGCTTGTAGACCAAGTTCTAATTTTTTGCCTTTGCTTTGTTTTAACTCTGATTAAGTTAGCCGCAAATCTAAAAATGGATCCAATGAAAGGCCAAAAACTGCTAGGTTTCATCTCATGATACAAAGCAACCATAGTTCAAATCTGAAAACGTTGATCTTAAGGGTAAAGATTGTAGAAATACAGCTAGAACCCCATTGGTGACAGTTTGGGTAGCATATTAAGGTGCAGGCCTGTTATCTCAACCAAGTAATATCCATAAAACTGTGGATAAATGGTTCAAGCTTTGCATTTAAGAGTTCACACAGATGGGATGGGTGGAGCTACTTAAAGACCCATCTTTCCTGGAAATCATTTCCCTTTCATTTCCTCCCCATAAAAGTCCAGGTGTGCCTTAGCCTCTGCTGCATGTCACAGAGGCTCCTCCCAGCGAGCTTCTTCCCTTTGCTCACTCACCATCTGGACCCCAAACCCTGCATCGAGCAGGCATGCCGTTGTCAACACCAGCAAGACAGAAGCATTCCCATAATAAATGCCTAGTACTCTGCTGATTCCCCTTCCATACGATTTAGATGGATTGGGGTTTTGTTCTCTAGGGAGTGTGTAGTTGAGAGAGGCCAGAGCCAATAAATTCAAAGGGCTGAGGAAAAAGAGATATGGCATCAATTAAATAATAAGGAAAATGAAAACGCTAGATAAAATTAACCCCCATAGAAGGTATCGTTGGCAAAGGTTTTTCTCCCACCTTATAGGCTGTCTTTAGTCAATTAAGAAATTAAAAAGTGAAATAGCATACCGATGAAAAAATTTAAAAAGAGAAAAAACTAACTTAAAGCGTTACAATTATTATATAATAGAGAAGGTTGCAGAAATACTTCTTATGACTGCAAGGGGTAGAAACAGCTCATGTTTCTATTCTTGTTTCTCAGTTTGTGAACAAGAAACAATATCCTGTTCTGTGTTCCAGACTATCAGTCCCCCAAGGGTGAGTATCCTATTATTATAATAATGTATAGAAAAATCGCCTACTATTTCCTGACTTTTACACAATGGAACAGATAGCAATGGTCTGTTTGGTGAAAGGATGACTGGGGTGGATGTCCTCACAGGGAGTGTCCTGAGCACTTGGCCAATTGAGAAGCGCCATGCACCAGGGCCTGGCCAAGGAAGAGAGAGAAGCTGGGCTACATGTATCATTCCCACCTCCCACTGGCCCCAGATTAACAGCAAAACTATGGGTCATGGAATAAATATTTCCTATGTTTCTCCACCTTTCTACAGCACAGTTACTGTAGCCACTTGAAGACCTAAAAGTTGAGTTCCACTCTCATTTTCTTCAATGCAGTCCTTCACCTGCACAGTTAATCTTGGATGAACTCAGCAGGGTTCAATTCTTTCCCACATCTATAGCTTCACACTAGGAGAGAAATTGTCCCCTTCTCCCAACTCAGAAAAGTTAACTTCACCTATGTTAGGAAGGACGGGAATCTACTTAAAGAGATAAAAAGGTAGACCCAGGAATAAGAAAGAGAAGAGTCTTAAGATCCAAGGCCATCAGCTGGGTTCAGCCATCGTGCCTTTGGAGAGGGACAAAGCAGGGTGCAGGGTGCCGCAGTGAGGGGGAAGCTCGCCCGGTCTATCAGGCAGTCTCACCCCTTTGGTATCTAGACAATCACTATAACAGAGACACAATGGATGTCCCATTAACAATAGAGTTGAATGAAAATACTTTCTAAAATATTACAACAGAAACTGGCCAGAAAAGAATCAATTTTATTTTGAGTTATAATCAGAAAAGTTAACTCAAAGTTCAGAGCAGTGCTAATTTGTTAAAGTGATGAGATACAGCCTGTCAGCAGAGGTTATAAGTGTTCTGAAATGTAAGAGCCTGGTAGGGCGAGAGCCCCAGGGTAACACAGCCAAAAGAGATGCTGACAATGGAAAGGGGTTTGTTAGGCTTGGGAGAGAGGAGGCCTACAGATTTTCTGAGACATGGTGAAAGAACATAAGCCATAACAACTACAAAAGCCTGCAGCTTTACCAAGCACAAAGCACTTTCACAGAAAATCCCGTCCTATGTGCCATTGTCCCATTTCAGAGAGTAAAAGACAAAGTTAGTCCAAAGGCCTGCTTAGCAGCCTGAGCCAATAAATGGGAGAACTGGTTCCCTAAGGTAGTTGAGGGTTTTTTTTTTTTAACACGCTTGGTTCTCAAAGGTAATTAGGATGATCTGAGCCTTTCATACGCTTCAGCACTGAACTGTGTGACTTCTACATTTCATCCAGATAAGAAGTGACTGAGGAGGCAGGCTTATTGGCAAGTAAGAACTCTGAGCAGACACAGGAAGAATAACCTTCAAGGAAGGGGATTCTAGATGATAGAAGACCTTTGAAGACAGAATTGAGAGAAGTTGGCCTGGATCCTTAAAGCAATGGACCGAACGCTAGCCACCTACCCACACACACATTAGAGGAATATGCTGTATGGTTCATTGGATCTAAAAACATAAACATGCATCCAGACAAGGCTCCTACCTTTACTGTGCTGAAAATTAATGAAAGCATTTCCACAAGACAATATGCGCCTGCAGCAGCAGCTAAAGCCTGTGGGAAAGCGACAATCCATCCGTGTAGAAGGGTAGAAAGAAATACAGCCAGAGAATGTTGCTGTTGCTGGTAAGAAATGTCAACATACCATCAGCTCAAACACCAAGCTGAAAAGTATGAGGAAACCTGATAAGTCCAGTTAGCTCTTTCAAAATGTAAGGTCATTGTAGAACAAAGGTCTTAGCATCCCAGCATCTAAAACTATCTCCCCACCTTGCACTTCTTAGGTCTTATCATGTTGAGAAATCAGACACTGTCTCTGGCCTAGCCTGAAAGGCATTTGCTTTCTATGCATGTGAACACATACACGCTAACACAAATAGTACAGAACTATTGTGATTTAATGGCCATTGGGGGTGGTGAATCACTGCCCACACTGAAAGAGTACTAGGTGTTCATTTACCACTCCATTCTTATCATTTTTAAGTCAATGAAAAAAGAGAGACAAATTAAGCCTCCATCCGTAATAACGAGAACATGCTAAGGGAAGACGGAAATAAAAAGAAAGCAAGATAGAATGGAAAGTGTGGGTGCACTTTCTACACAGATTCCTCAGCCCTTAGAAAGAAGTGGTGGTCACTCCCAGATAGCCTATGGACTTAGGCACACCGCTTACTGTTCCCTGGCTACCTACTTACTGCCTCTTGAAGTTTGCTTTCTGTTGCTATGGCAAACACCATGACCAAAAGCCACTTGGGAAGGAAAGGGTTGATTCCATCAGACCCTTCCAGGTCACAGTCCATTGGGGCAGGGCAGGAACCTACAGCAGGAATTAGAAGACGAAATCACAGAGAAATGCTGCTCATTAGCGCTTTCTCTCTCTCTCTCTCTCTCTCTCTCTCTCTCTCTCTCTCTCTCTCTCTCTCTCTCTCTCTCTCTCTCTCTCTCTCTCTCTCTCTCTCCCTCTCCCTCTCTCTCTCTCTCTCTCTTTCTCTCTCTTTCTCCTTCCCACCACCTGCATAGGAATAGTAAATAATGTTACAGCATGAGTAAGGTCCTACTGTGGGTTAGAAGTCCCAAGTAGCTATGTGTGGAATAATTTAGTCTAAAGGTAAGAAGGAAGTAGCTCACAGGATCCCAGGCTATGGGGCTCATACAAGCTCCTATCCAGACCCTGACAATCAAAATACATTATCTCTTACAAGGCAAATAATTTCCATAAAACACTATAATAGAAGGAGGACAATGAGGGCTGAGAAAGAGTGAAATGGGGGGATGAAGGGAAGCAAGATTATGAGACACGGGGTACTGCTGAGAAAGAATGTCCTCTAGACATGACAGGACCACCACATGCTTGGACTCACAGAAGCTAGGATTGCCTGTACAAGACCTGAACAAGATCAAGCCCTTCAACAGTGCAGCATGTGTGGATGGCATATGAAACCCATCCCTCACTGAAGGGTTATTGACTGCGAGGAGAAGGAAAGTCCGTTTTCTTTAAGGGGTGTGGCCCCTAGTAAACTGGCAGTGTTCCAGTGGATGAACCTACACGGAGGTATGTACGGGCTGTGCTAGCTGGGCTCAAAGAGTTATTTAAAAATAAAAATGATATGACATGTAAATAAAGAAATTATCTAAGAAAAAAGAAAAAAGAAAAAAAGAAAAAACATAATGGACATGAAACTAGTAGGGAGATGAGAGATCTAGGAGGAGTTGGACAGGGTATGAGTATGATCAAAACACCTTGAATGCTATGTGTATACAAAATAAATGTTTAAAGACATAAAAAGGTTCAAATAAAGTTAAATGATAAGTAATGGTATTCATTATAAATAGGATCAAGACTTAATATCTATTTTACCTTTAATTTTCTTTAAAAATCAGTAAGAGAAACATTAGTTTATAAACAAAAATGGGAAAGAGGACAGAAAACCTGTGAAAATATAAATAGGACATTACATATAATATATATATATATATATGTGAAAAATAGAGGACATATTTACTAGTAATTTTTTAAAAATGAAAATTCCTAACAGATTGATGCATATTTTAGAGGTGATATTTAATACCAGTAGGAGGGAGTGAGAAAAGCAAGCTTTCTCATATATTACTATCTGAAACTTAACTGGAAAGCTATTAAGCAATACACATAAAAGTCATAAAAATGTTCATACTTTAAAATCAATAATATCACTTCTAGAAATCTATCCTAAGTAAATGAGTGATGTAATAAAAGATTTATGTACAAAAACATTTATCACCCAGTTAAGATCTGCCACAGGGAAAAGATTCAGTAAGTTATAGTGTGGTCCTGTAACTGAATATTAGGCAGAAATTTAAAGTAATATTGTTAAAGAATATTTAGTAACAGAGGTAAATGGTTATGATAAAATATTAATGTTAAAAACACATGGTACAAATTAGGTACACTAATGACTCCAATTTTGTAATATATGAATGTATCAAATTTTGTTACATGTGCACATATATTCTATATGTGAGTGCAAAGGACTGGAAAGAAATATAGGAATAGCTGTTAAACCCAAGGAAAGGCTCTGGGTACCCCTACTTCCCTGTTACACTTCAAAGGTTTCAAACATCTTAAAAGTGAGTATGAATTACTTTCTAGTGACAAATATTTAAAAATAAAGTAGTAATTACTCTTCTCATAAAAGTACACATCTTAATAACATATATAACCTATCTGATTTTACGAAAAATTGGACACTTAGAAAGATATGAGCATGCTTCTGCTTAGCAATCCTTCATGAAAGACAGAATGTGTGGCTATAACAGGTTTACACAAGGAGATATAATAGAACTAATGGTTTTCCAGGCACAAATACTATATCCAGATATTTCACCTTGCTCTCTCTTATTTTTGAAGGTTCTATGATGTCCATGTTCACAGACCTCTGCTTGCAGAAGCCAGTCACTCTTGACATGCCGTTTGTCCAAGCAAGCATGCACCACAGGAAAGCAACAGTAGCCCCCACTGTAGCATCCCCTTTCTCTCACCACCTGGACTCCAAGACCCTTGCTTCTCCTTGGGAGGCAACAGCACTCAGTGCCCCATCCCCTCAGTGGACTTGCAGTTTGGGTGATGTGGCTAGAGTGGTCCACCCTTCTTATTCACCACATCACAGGAAATTCCAGCATCTTCCCTTAGCAAGCAAGACTTGCTGAAGACTCTCTGGCCACAAAAATCGAAGGTATCATTCATCCTGTTCACACAAGGGAGTCCAGAACATTGAGACTGTATCCGGTGACCATAGGATGAAATCATTGCACTGTCTTTCAATGTTTTGTTCTGGCAAAGTGTATATGACATAAACATTCACCTTCATACCTACATTACCTGTAGTTTGGTGTGACTCTCTCGTTGTCATCCTGTAAGCTAAAACAGCACCCATCAAACACAACTAACTCCCTATTCTCCGCCTTCTCAGCTCCTAGCAACCACCATTCTACTTTGTTTCTGTAGATCTTCTGTAGAAGATGGCTTGCTTCTTGTAGTATACCCTCAGTGCTGACCCATGTCCTAGCATATGAACTTCCCTCTTTCAGAAGTGTGTGTGCATGTGTGTGTGTGTGTGTAGGTATGTGCATTACATGTGCACAGGAACCTGTGGAATTGAGAATAGGATGTGGAATCCCCTGGAACTAGAGTTATAGGTGATTATGAGCTACCATGTGGGTGCTGGGATGCAAACCTGGTCGTCTGTTGTTTTTTGTTTTGTTTTGTTTTGTTTTTGTTTGTTTGTTTTACTGCACTGCTGAGCCATTTCCCTATCTCTGTTTCTTGTTTGTAAAGGATAAATAATAGTGAGGGTTTTTTAAGGAAATATCATTCTATTTTTTTTCTTAGAGTCTGTACATTTTTTTTTTTACTCTACCACCAATGGTGCACAAGGGTTCTCCTTTGTAAAGGATAAAAAATAGTTAAGTTTTTTTAGGAATCGTAATTCTATTTTTTTTCCCTTGGAGTCTGTCTGTTACTCTACCATAAGGTGCAGAGCACCGTGGGTCCAATTTTTCACATTGTCAACAGTTGCTATTTTCTGGGGTGGGAGTGATTTTTTACTGCTTATTTGTGATAGCATCCATCCTAATAGGTGTGAAGTAATGTCTCACTGTAGCTCTGGTTTGCATCCCCCTGAAGGTTATGGAGGTGACCATCTTCTCATGGACTCCTGGGTCACTTTTTATATCATCATTGGAGAAATGTATACTAGAGTCTCTCTCCCAGTTTTTAACCAGTTTGTTTGACTCTCAAGTCAATATCAATTTTTGTAGCTATGTGTATAATCTGGCTATTTATAATTAGACATAACTTTCAGGCAATATCTGCAAGTCTGCTGGGTTGTCTTTATTCTGTCAATCAAGCAGAGCATCCCTATTTCAACATCTGAAAACCAAACTGTTCTGAAGTCCCTTGAGCATCAACATAACACTCATTTTTGGATTTGAGATTTTCAGATTAAAGTCTATGAAACGTTCATTCTAAAATCCGGGAACCTGTGAAATAAGAAGCCCATCCTAAGCATTTCAATTAAGGGATACTCAGTCGCTGCTGTCTTTTTATGCACTTTTTAAAACTTTCCATGAAGTTCAACTGTATGTGTGTGTGTGTGTGTGTGTGTGTGTGTGTGTGTGTTTAAATTCAGTTGCCTTTGGTGTCATAATCAGGAAACCATTACCAAATCTAATATCATTAGCAACTGATGTGCTTTTCTCTAAAAGTTGTACAGTTTCGGGTCTCTCCTTTAGGCCTTTGGGCCACCTGGAGCACCCATTGTTGAAGAGCCATATCAATCCAGTTTCCTTATGTAACCTGTGGGCACCTAGATTGCCATGCCCATCTGTTGAGTGGATTCACTGCATTTTCACTTGGAGGTAGAGGGAATTTTTTTCAAAAATAAATTTCAAAAATTATTTTTCAAAAGTAATTTTTTTTCAAAATTAAATAAATTTCAAAAATAAATAAATAAATTTTCAATAATAAATTACTTTGAGGAAAATTTTTAGCACCCTCAGGAATTTTGGAAGCACCAATACACATAAACTCAATCATTAACCCACAAACAAATTGTCATTCCATGTGATCATGATGGGCTCTGAAAGCTGCAATCAGAGTGGCAAGAGGGAATCAATAAAGAAACGAACGAATGGTGTTTTCCAGCCACTACTATCACAAAGTCCTTTGAAACTTACATACCCATATTATCCTTCTTTTAAGGAACTGTAATATACTAGAGGTTTTCCTTACTTTCACTATGAAAATCATTAAATGCTAACACCATCAAAATTTTGTCAAATTCCATGTAGGATCTAAGGGGCGATAGGGCAGGCTTCTGCAACCATTGACCTTGCTAACTATGCTCTGTCAACTCAATTAGTGGCTTTATTTATTTATTTATTTATTTATTTATTTATTTTTGAGACAGGCATTCCAACTGAGAAACCAAAGTTAGATTAGGTCAAAAGAGAAGTTCTGCAGAGAGCACCTAGAACCCAGTTCTTCAGAAAAGATAGCTCTGGTCTATCCAGTGAGAGCAGTCTGGTATTTTCATGGCCAATGATCCTTTCCACAAACTTCAGGGAAGTGTAGGCTCTGACCCAACACCCACCATTAGCACAAACACAGGACTGCACCCAGGGGTCTGGGTTTTCAACAGGAGGCTTGTGGCTCAAATGATTCATGGAGTGATTCTGCTCGGCTGGGATTCAAGCCCAGTGGTGATGGTTTGCATATGCAATAGACTCCATCTTCAAACTCTACAGAGGACTCGCACTGGGCCCAGTGAACCCAACAAATCCTTCAGTCAGGAAAAGAGGGTAAATTTTTAGGGAAAATCTTGTTAGCAGCAAGAAGTTTTAAGATATGAACAGAGTCACGACACAAGAGTTTGTATGTCTAAAAAGGACTGAAAAAAACTCCACCCAACATGTGTTAGTGTGGCTCACACACTCTATATTCTTAATACAATTATACCTGAAGGACTCGCATGGCTACATGGCTATATTCTCCTTAAAAAACTGCATTTCTTTCTTTTTTCCTTTCTTTCTTTTCTTTCTTTGTTTCTCCTTTTTCACTATAATGAAGGAATGGATTGAATATTTAAAGAAAAGTTCATTGTTCACGTGAACTTTAAATAAACTTAGTATGCAACCCTTTTATAGGTGTTACCTGTGAACTTTCTGAATTTGGAAACTTCCTTTAAAAGATGCCCATGTTCACTAAGAATGTTGTGTAGAAAATGCATTTCCATACTGTGAAGATCCCAGCATTTTGAGTATAACTTCTGACTTCTCTAGTCAAACGTCACCAAATTTCAACTAAACAGAATGTATCTTGCTGGGGGCCATCCTGGAAAGTTGAAGACCTTGGAGTGTTGTCATGACTTTAACCTCTTTTATCCTTTTTTTAAAAAATTAAACTTTCATAGCATAACTTGGAAGCAATATTTAAGGCACTCTTCAGAGGAAAATAATTCATGTCACAAATGTTCAACATTTTGTTCTTAGGAGTGGAAGAGGAAGAGAGACTTCTAAACATCATTTAAAAAGTTTTCCTAAGACTTTATAACAGAAAAAAAAAGTTAAAGAATGTTGAAATGTCAATATAAGATTTCAAGGACCAATAATGTTTTAAAATACTAGTCTTGCAAAGTAGTTAATGTTTCTATTTAGGGATAATTAGAATTGACTCCCTGGACAACTCACTGAAATTCATATCATGTATTCAATTACAGAGAAACGTCCCCCAATGCAGAAGATCAATTATGTGTGACTGTTTAGTTGATTAAAGCTTGCATGCTCCTTCTACCCAGGTGAGTTTCTTCCTTCTTATGCACATGTTTGTTATAGGCTGGATTTAGCCAGGCATCACAAAAATTTACATTTGTCAGGAATCCAAACATTATCAGAAAGCGCAAAATGCTAAGCACTGCCCCACAGAGCCATTCAGGAATTTATACATCACCCATTCCATGCTCAGCTGTCTACTGGGTAATGTGAAACTAAAGAAGGGGGAAATGTGTGTATGTGCTGGCCCGTGAGAGACAGGTCTGAGTTAGGAATCAAGGGCACAAAGACTTCAGTCAGACCCCTCCAGATTCCAGATTAGGCTTTAGTACGAGGCAAGTCATTGGCTCTCCAAGCTTCCACATTCTCAACTCTGAAGTGAAGCCACAACTAGGCTGGGCTGTGAGAAGCTATGTGGTACATACAAGTCATATGTTTAGTACAATAGATGGTGAACAAAGTACAATGACTGCTATATGGTACAAAGTCCCAAGAAAGAAAGATGAACTTAGAATTGTTTTTTAAAAAATCCATAAACTTGGCCAAGCAGTGATGGTGCATGCCTTTAATCCCAGCTCTTGGGAGGCAGAGGCAGGCGAATCTCTAATTTTGAGGCCAGCCTGTTCTACAGAGTAAGCTTCAGGACAGCCAGGGCTACCCAGAGAAGCCCTGTCTCAGGGAAAAAAAAGAATCTGAATTCTGTGAGAATCACTGTACCTACAAGTGCGGAGAACGAGTAAACTGGAAAGAGTCATCATCTAAGTCCCCAGTGGGAAAGGCCAGACCGAAATGGTAGTGACAATGACTACCACACCTAAGGAGGGACAGTGGCTGTGAGAATGTCGAGTCTTGGAGCGGAGTGTAGTATAGAAGATAGCCAAGAGGGTCTGCATCTACGAGCACAAGAATCTATTTATCTGGTATTCCTGATGCTAGGAAAGGCCTGGTTAGTCTGTGGCTGGAGGATAATCTTCTCAACTCCATCGAGATAATGAAGTTTGAATTTTCTCTTATAGGCAGATTTGTTTTTAAAAATTTTTAAGAGAATAAAAAGAGAAGGGTAGAGAAGGCCAGGGAAGGCATGGTGGGGAAAGGAAGAGAGAAACTTGAGAAGGTTAAAGACATCCATCCCGTGGCCCTCCAGAGTTCTTCCAGCTCTGGAGATTGAACCCCAGGCCTTGAACATGTGGAACTTGCTCTATCCCTGAGCTAAATCCTCTGCCCAACCTATGATCCTTTAAGCACAGGAGCCTGCACGATTTTCAAAAGCAGAGTTCAGAGCTCTGACACAATATAGTAATTGCGGCAGATCATTCTCTTCTGCTTTGTATGATTTCCTCGCCTGCTTGAGTGGAGGGCACGTCAATACACCAGTGTTTGGCCGAAACAGGGGCATCTTCAAAACCAGATACAGACGCCAATGCAGAACTCCACTGTAGCCACTGCTCACTGCACCCACTGCTCACTGCATCCACTCAGGATGGGACCAGCATGCAGGTATGAGTCTCCAGTTAGAAGGCTGTCACCTCACTCAGCCAAAGTCACCATGTTTCTGGGAGATTTTTAGCAAAGACTTAGCATGTAGGTTTGAGATGCTGTGTGAACTGTTGAACTGCAGACTTGATCTCGGTCACTATGGCTATCAGTTCATATAAGTATCACAAATGGGCAGTTTGCTGCTAGCCAGCCAAGTGAGCTGTGCTGGTTCAGAATACTCAGGGCTGACGTGGACACCAGAAAGCCCTCAGCCACAGACTCCGGCAAATACGGTGGGCGCTGCAAGGAACTAAGAAGTTCAAGATCTATTTTCTTATCAGGAGTGCTTTTGCCATGATGCCCTTTCATTCCAGACCAGTTGCTAGGATACCATAAGAAGATGAATGCTTGCCACCCGGGTTACTTTAGTACACAAATCCTTTTTCCTGGAAGTTTTGCAAATGATGCATGCATTTTGTTTGTTTGTTGTTTTGCCTTCAAGGTCAAAAACAAACCTGTGGATGTAGTTTTCAAATTATGAAGCACTAATATGATGATGATATTGGTTTTCTTATCACATCAGTGCTGAAAAGCATCCATCCATGAATACATAAACAGAACCAAGTGGAGTTTTATAGGAAAGACATAGAAAAGGGAGTAGCGAAAACATGAGAGAGAAGAAAGAAAGGGAAGGTGATATCAGAGGAGCATGGGCATGGAGAAAACAATGGGGAAGAAAAGAGAGGGGCTAACCAATGGCCAAGGAGAAAAGATTTTCAAAAATGTGAGCTCCCCTCATCAACTTCTGTCTCTTGTCAAGAGTTCCTTGAAAGACTTTTACACATGAAATTTAACTCCAGCCTGTTTAGTTAATTATGGAAATCCAACATGGAAACCATTATTTCCCTGTGTAAATTTATTCACCAGGTGTTGTCCACCCACTGCCCTCCTGTTCTCAAGCTGACAAGAGCCCTGAGGTGCCTGAGGAGTGGGGGAGCCACGGGGAGTCTTCCCATCATTTGTGAGATGCCAGCTGGAGGAGGCAAAGCTGTTCCCCACCCCCACTGGGCTTGCATTCTTTAGAAGATAAGCAGTTGGTAAGACTTAACTGTAACACAAGGTCTGTGATGGGAGGAGTTTCCCCTGGCTTGAAAACTTACAATGTGTTCTGCAGGCAAATCCAGGCACTCCTGCCGTGAGGGTTGAGGGTAGGCTTGGAGCCCACCAGTGTTGTCTGAACTCACAAAGGTTGCCAGACATACAGCGACCTTTTTTATTGTTGTCTCTACTGGGTTCCCTATCACAAGGGTAAAAGATAGTTTCTTAAAGAAGCTTTGGGGGGAAATTGCAAGCATCTAAGAGGAGCAGAATTACAGGCAGGGGGAACAAGGGAGGCAAGCGGTCCTTCCAGCAAATGCTGAGTTTCACCCTGACCTTTGCATGGAAGTGTGACTTGTAACTGAGAACCACATGGGCTGGACAACAGCAGTAGCTGGTAGTATACCACACAATTGTTATAGACAGTGATTGTCGATCTCCCTTCAAGAGAATGGAAGTGTATACCCTTCCATCTGGCAAGGAAATTGCCCAGGGATGAGAAGATTCCAGAGACCTGATCCACAATACCTTGTCCCGTCTAGGCAGACACTGCCAGCAGTTCACACCAGTCTGCTCGCCTGTGTTTCTCCAATTGAGTCCAGTCCTCTGAGCCCAGCTTCTCCGGGGAGTCTGGTTGGTCAAGACTTGGACAGGTTGAGGGTACAGTTTATCATATTGGATGCTGGTAAGAACAGCTCTAGTCATTGTGGAAACCTGTTACAACAACCTACAAGGTGCTTGGGCTTCCAGCTCCCCAGAAGTTAAACATTGAGGGCAAAGTTCAGAGCTACAAAACTGCCGTTCCATCCCTAGGCTGTGAATTCACCTGTTCACAGCAGGGTTATTCTTGGATGGAGAGATTCTGGATGTCTGCTTTTATACAGAACAGAAAATCACACACATAAAAACGATACTGAAGACATGTCATGTCTCGCTGCAGGTAAGCAGGCCCATAGACACCTGAGCTGGCCAAGCTCACTGCTAATCAGGCTTGCATGTTTTGAGGTAGTAGCAATCATTCCTCATCTGTTCAGCATGGACCAATGATGTCTCCATCCTGGTTTGGAGAAACTGCAGTATTTCTATTATAACTGGTACTTTTAAAAAGAAACTCTGATGATGATAAATTTTTTTTAACTTTGTAATTATATTTATGTACAGAAAACTTAGTGTACATTTAACCCAATTTAGTGGTC
>NW_022196904.1:157130724-157154260 GCF_008632895.1 Mastomys coucha | reverse complement strand
CTCACTCTGTAGACCAGGCTGGCCTTAAACTCAGAAATCTGCCTGCCTCTGCCTCCCAAGTGCTGGGACTAAAGGCGTGGATTAAAGGTGTGCACCACCACTGCCCAGTTCTTGCTTAGGTTTTGTTGAGACAACGTTTCTCTATAAAGCTCAGGCTGGGATCATCCTGCCTCAACCTTCCTGCTAGTAGAATTACAGGTATGCCAACTCATTTTTTGTTTGTTTGTTTGATTGATTGATTGATTGATTAACTGGAGTATTTTTGAGACAGAATCTCACTATATAGCCAAAGGTGGCCTTGAACTCATGTTCTTCTTACATCAGCTTTCCAACAACTAGGATGAACAGGCATACACCATTACACAGGGCTTACTGTCAGGAGGTTCCGTTCCTCCTAAGAGCCAGCCTTTTTGGTCATCCTGGACCAGACACATTCACTTCAGTTTGGCCAGACAACCAGACTGAAGCCTGGCACTAACGTAGACCACATGGAAGATGTCCAGCTACATATGACCTGAGTGGTGGGTGGCTTTGAACCCAGGAGTTTGATGTAAAGTGTACGTTAATTGCAGAGAATAGGTACACAATGAAACTGAATAAAGAACAATGTGTGTTCTAGTCTCTGACAGGCAGTAAATCGCCAGTCCAAAATCACATTCTCAGTTTCTGTTTTAATTTCTTTTTGAGCTCTAAGCTTCCTGAAAGAAAAAAAAAGTGAGTTTCTCAGTAGGGGTGAACTGACTGATTTATTTGCTTCACAAAGGTTTCAAGGACTTGAAAAAGAAATGTGATTTTAATTTACAGCTTTTAAAACTCACTCCACTTCAAGTGGTTTACACATTAAAGTTGTAGCTACATGTCAACATGGCTTGTTGGAAAGTTTAGAATTCAACCTTTAAAGCTTGGGGTGGTGACGATGGCCATGGTCATGTTCCTTTGTTGGTTATAGAAGAAGTTGAGCAACCAGTCTGGCTAGTTTTTTTTTTCTCCTGACTGATTTGACAGCTGATCTTGATATTATTGTTAAAACAACCTGCAAGGTGCTTTGGCTGCCAGCTCTGCAGAAGTTAAACATTAAGGGCAAAGTTCAGAACTACATAAGCCACCTTCATACTTCAAGCTGGACTCACCATCAAGATTTTAGCAGCTCTTAAAATGGGCTTATTAGAGTTAGATCTCACAGGATACAATTTCTATCCCATAGCTGACACAACTCCATGATTAACACATCCCTGTTGGGAGATTCTTCCCCTTGAGAGGAGTTCACAAGATGGGAAGTGGGGTGTGTAACGTAGGCTCAGAACCTAGCTAAGCATGGAGTACAATTTCTCTACTTAAGGCAACCACTTTCAGATGTTACCCTCCAGGATTCCTGCTACCATGAATTGACACAAACACAGCAGCCTATGAGTAAGCAAGTGTTCCCTTAACTTCCTCACTTCTCAGGTCTTAGCCTTTCTCAACTGTGTTATAATTTTCAAAAAGATGAGGAATGTAAGTCCGCAAGTCAAAATTCCCACTGTTTCTGGCTTCTATATTCTGCTCGCCCTTCATCCCTTCTCCCTCTGAATAAAACCAAAAAAAAAAAAAAAACCAACAACAACAAAAAAAACTTTTATTCTAAATTAGTAATTGTCCATATATCCCACATTCTGGGCTTTTTCTTCCATGGTCTAGTTTCATGCCTTCTATTCCTGTGTGTTCCACCTTAAGATTGTCATTGTCAGTGTTGGTATCTAAGGATGGATGAGGCTGCATGTGAGGGTAAGTCATCTCACTGAATGTGTTCATACAAAATTAAATGGCTCATCTGTAATATTATGGAGAAAGGGGTTGAGTTAGAGGCATGTTGGGTTTCCTCAAATCTTGAGATTCTGTCTGATTGTGGAAAATCAGTTTCCCTGGGCAGCATCAGCACAGTGGGAGCCATACTGTTACGTTAATACCAATAAACACCTTCCTGGTTATTTCTAAGCATCTCTACGAAAGTCTCACTACATGTGTTCATGAGTCCTAACATCTGGCCTCTCCTTTCTCTCCTGTGCTACTGCTTATTATGCTGACACTTTTTGAAATTTTTGATACAATAAACTGCTTGTCAACACATGGCATGGCTTCCAGAACACACTGTTCAGTTGCCCCTATCAAGTACATTAATCTTCCTGGTCAGTACTATCACACCTACCAGGTGCTGCCTGCTACCAGGTGCCACCTGTGATGCATAGAAGCATCCAGGTACCAAAGCAGGTCTGAATTCATTGGGTTTCTCAGCATGAAAGGTATAGGATGCAATGTGGCAGAGGGGCAAAGAATGCCACTCTCCCTCTTGGTGAGGATACTACTTTATGGCCCAGGGTAGAGGGAGTAGAGTGGGGTTGAATCGTTGGCTCTTGTAGTGGCAGTGTTCATCCAATCCTCTCCATGACATTGTGATGGCCAGAGTACACTTCCTGCCCTTTTACATTCCCTTTGGCCATATGACTTGTTTGGCTAATGGGATGCTGGGAGATAAGACATGAGCAGATGCCTTTGGCCTTATTCTTTGCTCTGCCATCACTGTGAGAACCTCTCTGGGTAGCCTGAATCCCAACATATAAAACCAAGTGTAAAATTTACCCAGATACTGACAGATCCAAAACCTACATGAAAGCCACTGCTGCTCACCCACAGAACGTGGACATGTCAGTAAGAGCTTGGGGATGACTTGTTTTGCAGGATTATTGAAAAAGCATTAAAGTGATCCTGCTTCAAGACTGAAGTTCCCAAACCCTTGATACCAAAAATGATTCTAATATTTTTTCTGCCTTTGCAGCATCTGCAAACTCACAAACATACAAGGATTTGAAGACTAGGCTGCCTACAAATCCGAATGCTAAAAATAGCATTCCCTGTAGAGTTCATTATCTGCTTTGATGCCTGGGAATTGACTGGGATGAGCTTTTTAATAGCAGTCTCCAAACTGCTGCGTTCTCCAGGTTTGTGGAGAAGAAATTCACATGAGGATTGGGAAGAGCCATGGTGTTGAAAGGGACTTGCCTAAGCTTGAGCTTCTCGTGTGTGTGTGTGTGTGTGTGTGTGTGTGTGTGTGTGTGTGTGTGCTCTCTATAATGTTTCTTTGAAAACGTGGTTCTGCCAGGCGGTGGTGGAGCACACCTTTAATCCCAGCACTTGGAAGGCAGAGGCAGGCGGATTTCTGAGTTCGAGGCCAGCCTGGTCTACAAAGTGAGCTCCAGGACAGCCAGGGCTATACAGAGAAACCCTATCTCAAAAAACCAAAAACAAACAAACAAAAAACAAACAAACAAACAAACAAACAACAACAAAAAAACAAAGTGAAAATGTGGTTCATTCCTCTCCTTAACAATAAATAAGTCCTTGAAAATCAGAGTGGCCTTGTTAGAAAATAACATCATGGCTGAGCAGTGGTGGTGCATGCCTTTAATCCCAGCACTTGGGAGGCAGAAGCAGGCGGATTTCCGAGTTCGAGGCCAGCCTGGTCTACAGAGTGAGTTCCAGGACAGCCAGGGCTACACAGAGAAACTCTATCTCGAAAAAACAAAAACAAAACAAAACAAAACAAAACAAAGAAAGAAAGAAAGAAAATAACATCATTTTCAGCCCCTTGAATGAGGATTCTCCAACCCTTCAAAGCTGTCTAGGAATCCTACTGTGTTTCCTGGCTGGCACACTCTCTTACTGTGTACTAGACTGATTCAGACCACCGTTTCCATTTTTAAACCCTTAACCTCTCAGGCCCATCTGTCTCATACCTCTGTGCTTTCTAGTTTCTCGTCAGAAACTAGTTCCTCAGTTGAGAAAATGCCCTCCCGATATTGGCCTATAGGCATGTCTCTGGACATCTTCTAATGATTTACATGGGTGGGCCCACTGAATGGCAGAGGAGCACCACCTCTGGGTAGATGTGTAAGAAAACAGACTGACCCATGGGGATCAAGCCAGTAAGCACTATTGCTCCATCGTCTCTGCTTTAGTTTTTGTTTGTTTTGTTGTTTTGTTTTGTTTTGTTTTTCCTCCCTAGATTACTTCTGTCTTAGGGTTTGACCAAGGCAACTCTTATAAAGGACAACATTTAATTGGGGCTGGCTTGCAGGATCAGAGGTTTTGTCCATTATGATCAAGTTGGAAAGCGTGGCCGCATCCAAGCAGGCATGGCATTGAAGAAGGAGCTGAGAGTACTACATCTTATTCTGAAGGGAACCAGGAGAAGACTGGCTTCTAGGCAGCTAGGAGGATGGTCTCCAAGGCCACCTCTACCATGACACAATTTCTCTAACAAGGCCACACCTCCCAAGAGTGCCACTCTCTGGGCCAAGCATATTCAAACCACCACACTCTTCCTTCTTGGATTCTTGCCCTGACTTGCCTCAATAATGGAGTGTTACTGAGAAGTAGAAGATAAGATAAACCGTTTCCCTCCCAAGTTGCTTTTGGTCATGGTGTCTTATCACAGCCACATAAACTAAGACACCCCTCTAATGAGGATTTTCTATTCCACCCAAATCTGAACTATAGTGGGTGTATTCGTGGAATCTGTTCCCCGATGTGGCTGCCTTCTCTGGCCTCAGTGGGAGAAGATGCACCTAATCTTGCAGAGACTTGTGCTAGGTGGGGGAATACCTGGGGTGGGGGTGGAGGGACCCAACCTCTCAGAGAAGAAGGGGGAGATAGGGAAAATGAGCCCTGTGAGGGAGGGACAGGGGACAGTGTTTGGGATGTATAATTAATTAATTAAATAAATAAACTCAGAAACAGGTGAATGCTGGTTCCCCACTCACTTTCTCCATTTTACTCAGTCTGGGCCTCAACCTGTAGAATTCTGCTACTCACATTCACTACAGGTCTTCCCCCCTCAACCAAGCCTCTCTAGAGTTGCCCTTGCAGACACACCCTGAGGTTTATTTCCTAAGTGATTCTAATTTCATCAGGGTGACAGTTGTACTTAACCATCACATTGGTACCCAAGAATTATTCATCAGATGAATGCATAGACTGTCTTATGAGGGACAGCTACCCAGTGCACTTCTGACAATAGGATACCTAACTCACACTTGAAGGGCAGTGGTACAAAAGAAGAGATTGAAAAGGTAAAACTAGAGATCTAGTCACAGTGCATCATATGGTCCTGATGTTTCTTCCAACTCAGCTTCACTGATTACACAATAGGAAGGTTGGGCTACAGACAGAGAGAGAGAATGCACTAAATGGACCCATCTTTCCTGCAGACAGCTGTGCCTCCTCAGTCAAGAGTTTCTCAAGGAATGCCTAAGATCCTATATTCAAAAGAAGGGGTAGCTGGCCTTCTGCTAAACAAACTTTCAAATTCCTACATCAAGTGATCCCTTGCATCACAAACAAACCAGAGCTCCAAGGGATCCACTTTTTTATTGCAAGAGCCTAGTTTGTACAGGACTTTCCCACTGAATAAAGACCCCAAGTCTCTCAAAAACCCTCAGTTCTGGGCCAATCATGACAGTGGTCACCCTACTTTAATGCATTCTCAGCAGGTAAGTTTTTCTAAAGAAATGACTGAGGTTTTCTGGCATTCTCCCCTGCCTTCCTTTCTGTTCTTTGGCCTGTATCCAAATACTACAAGATCTTACAGGGCTGTTTCTCCATTTCTGTACATCTAAAGGGGGTAGAGGAGCTGCTAGATCCTAAGCTTGAGTCCTCAAACATCCCACTTATTTCCGATTATGGTGCCAGGGATCCTTGACGACTGGCCAATAACGAAGACTGCAGGGAAAGCCCACGTTGCCAGGGAAAAGCATGGCCTCTCTGTCTGCCTCCCATTATAAGAACAAGAAATGGAATCCTGAAAAATCTTTGTCTAGTGATAGAGTTGAGTTTAAAATATCCCACAGTTATCTCCTTAAAACAACTATGGTTATAGAAGTTTGCTCAGGAAAAAAAAAAAACTATCCTTTTGGTCTTCTATATACTAATCTGAAAATATGAATTTCACCAGCTTGGCATTGCTCAGAACTTTCTTTTGAGCAATAGCAAATGAATATGGAATCACTCAATAGCTTTAACGGAGTAATTGATCCATTTCTTCTCATAGTCACAAATTGCTATTTCAGCTATCACTACTGATAAACATGACTGTCATGGGTTCCAGACATGAAAAGTAGCCTATCATTTAAAACGCAACCTGGGGATTAAAGAGATGAGCACTAGAGTAAAGAGCACTAGTTGCTCTTCAAAAGTCCCTGGTTCAATTCTCACCATCCTCATGGCAGCTAGAACTCTCTGTAACTCCAGTTTCAGGCAATCCCATGTTGTCTTCTGGCCTCCACAGATACTGCATACATGTGGCATACATGAATTCAAAACACTCATAGCAGTCATAAAATAAAAATAAAAGCTCAACAAAATTTTTAAAGACAATCTAATTTGGACAGTGAACCTCAAAGGAAAACAAAATGCTTAGAGGATCAGAGTTTCCTAAATTTAGCCAGCTTCAGGGTGACCAAAAAAAAAAAAAAAAAAGTTTGTGTGTCCATCACTACACACCAGTTAATCAACTATTAAAATGTTATTTCATAACTAATAATCATTTTATTTAAATTATTTAAAACTAAAAGTAATGGTAGGATGGGAGAATAAAATGTAATGTTTGTAAAATGAAATTCTATACAAAAAAGAAATGTCAATTTGTACAGGAGCACACATGATTCCTAGACATGAAAAGTAAAAAATCCAGATATACATATATACATATATACACACATGTATACATATATGTAGTTCCTAGTACATATGGGGATGGAGAAATGGCTTAGTGGTTAAGAAAACTGGTTGCTCTTCTAGAAGACCTGAGTCCAATTCCCAGCACCTTCATGGTAGGTTATTACCTTCCATAACTGCAGTTCCAACACCCTCTGGCTTCTGTGAACATTAGGAACACATATGGTGCCCAGGATTAGACGTAGGCAAAACACTCCTATATACAAAATAAAATAGTAATAGAAGCTTTTTGGTTCTTTTACAAATTTATAGGTACTTGCTACAAATCCACTACCAGAAGATACCAGTATTGGCACATTCATATGACACTTAGCATATACTATAAACCTGATGTATTTAACTGCTCTATGACCTAGATAATGTTCTTACATTCATCATACATATTAGGGACCTAAGACTAATAAGTAACAGAGAAATGGAGTTTGGATCAGGAGATTACATACTAGAGTCTGTACACTCCGCCACTTTATATTTTAATATGTCTAGCCTACCGCAACCTACCTGACATTTCCGTGTATTGTCCTTCCCCAAAAGTTACATTTACTGAGCTATAATAAACCAGGTTGCTATGTGTTGGAGTTTTTTACCAGAAAGGTTTTTTTTTGTTTTGCCCTTGATGCTATTGAATTCATGATAGACCTGGATTACTGAATACCTGTGTCTTTTTTAATCCCTTTCACTCCTTTTCCCTTCTTCTTGTAGCAGAGAAATGGAAAGTTGCCTCTTCCTTTCTGTTTTCACATAGCACACTGATGAAGGCCAAGGCTCTCTGGCCAGGCCAGAACTGGCATTTCCAGCGGTAATCTACTGTGCCATAAAATGTTTCAAAAAGATATTGGTTTACTTCTTGGAGTGCTGATCAGGTTCTCCCAAACAGGATCCCGGTGAATTCTATACCAATCCAAAGCCAAACAGGGGAAAGAGTTAAGGGTCTCTGCTTAGGTAGAGTCATCTGAGCCCTTTTTTTTTGCTCTTCTGTAGCAAGGGAAACCCGGTGCTTTAAATCACAAGCATCATTGTCAATAAGTACAAGAAAATCTAATGCACTGGAGGGCAGGAAGATCAAAGCTTCGCACCTGGAGAGCACCACATGGTGAAGATTTAATAAAACAATGCCACCTTGACATAAATCCTGAAAAGATTGCTCGTGGACACACGCTGCCCCCCAAATGATCGGAGGGGTCAGATAACGGATATCTAATACACATGGCTTCCCAATGGGAAGTTTTTCTTTCTACTCACCTAACTGCTGACATGAGGCAGAGAGACTATTTTGTTTTTAGCCTCTTATGTCTAAAATTGACATTGCAGACTTTGGATCAGAACATGGCACATCTGCAAGCTGGCGGAAATACCAGGGTCCAGCATGTGCCTTTGATTGTTACATTTAAGATATCGTATGTGCTACCAGCTCAGCTGCTGCAAGGCATTAGTAACCACTCCTCGGGCTTGTAAAGTACTTTGGAAATACTATAGACCAGGATTAGAGCAGATGAGTATTCCACATGGCTTCAGGAGAGATGATAACCAAAAAGGGGGGTTGGATAGTTAAATTGATCTATGAGCTGTGTGGGGGAAACAATATCTTCAAAATCCTGCTCACGGTATGCACATGCATGTGTGGTGGTAGTTTGGAAAGTAACATATCAGTTAAGCTATAGAGAGCAGAGATGGCGGGGAGAGCAGGGGGGGGGGCGTAGATATATATATGTCCAACCCTCTGGTCATTTTTTGTAACAGCCTAAAAGCAAAACCAAAACTGAATCCTATTAACCACTGCTGAAATGTCACTTTGGAATCCGGCTGACAAGTTCTGTGGCTTTTTTTACACAAGTGAGAAGCCAGTCATATGGAAATTGTGAGCCAAGTATAAGGTAGCAGGGGGTTCGGTATTACATTGGACATAGGAAACTTTAGCATGTGTTGATAATGTCCTGGAAACATTCCCAGTGATAAAAATAAGATCACTTTCATTTATATAGGTCGCTCAATGCTGCCGGATCCCAAATAGCATAGAGAAGTCTATATGGGCATATCTAAAAATTATAAATCATTATAGTCATATGATTTATACATATGTAGTTTATCTGATACTCACATGATGAGAAACAGGCATCTACATATAAGAAACACAACATCCATATGACCTGATACTTCAAGGCCATGCAGCATGGCCCCAAATATTTTTCTCATGTGACTTACCACCACTTCATGTGTTAGGAAAGATAAGCATTATAATTCATAATTTACAGATTGTGAAACTGCATCCCAAGGAAATGTAATGAGCTTGACAATTTTCATAGAGATTACATAGCAGACGTTTACAGAGCTCTGACCTGTCTTCCATTGAGGCTAGGATAAATTCTAGGATACCAAAATGGGGGCATGAACACCTGAACTAATTGGCTCTGTCAAAACCATTGTCAAGAAGCAGTGAGATTCATGGATACTGCAAGAAATGGAATGATGGAAAAGTCTTGTAAGGTTATTTTGACATAGCATTGCTTCAGTAGTAAAATACATGTACGGCATCATTTACTGGGAAGAGTTGAGCCAGGCCCTGGGGGTGCTACAAAATAAGTGTTGACATTCACTCTCTGCAGTCAAGGTTTGTTCTATGAGGAGAATGTATGCTTACCTCTTTGTAATGTCTTATACAACAAATACTCCAGCTCAGGATATTCATTTGAGGGGCTTGCTGTTCTAATTGAGTGTATGTTTGTGTTTTAACTGGAGGTTCTTACACTGTTGGAAATGAGTAACAGAATACGGCCCACTCCTCTGGAAGAGGCAGAGCATGCAGGAGCCTGAGTATAGCTTTCTATATAATTGGGTCTGAGTTATAAAATGTTGTTCAATTGATTTCATTATAAGATATCATAATGAGGCAGGAAAGTGGGGTTGGTTGGGGGAGTAAGAACCCAGTGAGGCTCCACAGCAGGTTCATTTCTATGATGTTTCCAAACACTGGAGGTGTTTAAACAGGCTGCTCTAGAGTGTGGGTCCCAGTGGGCAGCCACTCTTGCCAGGACTGGGAAAGAGGACAGACAAGATGTGTTGAAAGGGAAGGAGACAGACACTCAGTGCCTCCTGTCTAGGGCTCATCTGTGGGCAGAGAAAGGCTAAGTCCAGCCATGCCCTAAGCAAGAAGTGTCTATGCCATGCTATTCAAGAAGAAACAGCCCTTGACTATACTGTTTTCATAAGCCCATTGTCACTGTCCAGCTTGGAGATAAAGACGCCTGACAAGAGGTCCCATTTGTCAATTCTTGATAAGCCATTGGTATTCTGTTCAGGAAATTTCCCCTTGTGCCCATGTATTCGAGGATCTTCTCCACTTTCTCTTCTATTAGTTTCAGTGTATCTGGTTTTATGTGGAGGTCCTTGAACCACTTGGACTTGAGCTTTGTACAAGGAGATAGGAATGGATCCATTTGCAAAGCTTCTGTAAAACAAAGGACACTATCAATAGGACAAAACGACAACAACCAACAGATTGGAAAAAGATCTTTACCAATCCTACATCCATCTGATAGAGGGCTTTTGGATCTAATATATACAAAGAACTCAAGAAATTAGACTCCAGACAATCAAATAACCCTATTAAAGATGGGATACAGAGCTAAACAAAGATTTCTCAGCTGAGCAAACTTGAATGGTCAAGAAGCACCTAAAGAAATGTTCAACATCCTTAGTCATCAGGAAAATGCAATTCAAAACAACTCTGAGATTCCACCTCACACCAGTCAGAATGGCTAAAATCAAAAACTCAGGTGACAGCAGATGCTGGCAAGGATATGGAGAAAGAGGAACACTCCTCCATTGTTGGTGGGATTGAAAGCTGGTACAACCACTCTGGAAATCAGTCTGGCAGTTCCTCAGAAAATTGGACATAGTATTACCTGAGGACACAGTTATACCACTCCTGGGCATATAACCAAAAGATGCTCCAACATATAACAAGGACAAATACTCCACTATGTTCATAGCATCCTTATTTAAAATAGCTAGAAGCTGGAAAGAACCCAGATGTCCCTCAACAGAGGAATGGATACAGAAAATGTGGTACATTTACACAATGGAGTACTACTCAGCTATTAAAAACAATGAATTCATGAAATTCTTAGGCAAATGGATGGAACTAGAAAATATCATCCTGAGTGAGGTAACATAGTCACAAAAGAAAACACATGGTATTCACTCACTGATAAATGGATATTAGCCCAAAAGTTCAGAATGCCCAAGATACAATTCACAGACCACATGAAGCTCAAGAAGAAGGAATACCAAAGTGTGGGTGCTTTGGTCCTTCTTAGAAGAGGTAACAAAATACTCACAGGAGCAAATACAGAGACAAAGTGTGGAGCAAAGACTGAAGAAAAGGCCATCCAGAGACTGCCCCACCTGTATATCTCATATACAGTCACAAAACCCAGACACTATTGTGGATGCCAAGAAGTGCTTGATGGCAGGAGCCTGATATAGCTGTCTCCTGAGAGGCTCTGCCAGAGCCTGACATATACAGAGGCTAATACTAGCAACCAACCATTGAACTGATCACGGGGTCCCCATTGGAGGAGTTAGAAAAAGGACTGGAGGAGCTGAAGGGGTTTGCAACAACACCATAGGAAGAACAACAATATCAACCAACCAGAGCTCCCAGGGTCTAAACCACCAACCAAGGAGTACACATGGAGGGACCCATGGCTCCAGCCATATATGTAGCAGAGGATGGCTTTGTCGGGCATCAATGGGAGAAGCCCTTGATCCCATGAAGGCTTGATGCCCCAGTGTAGGGAAATTCGAGGCTGGGGAGGTAGAAGTGTCTGGTTGGGTGGGTGCATACCCTCATAGAAGCAGGAGGAGGGGTGATGGGATAGGGGGTTTCTGTGGGGGTTGGATTGGGAAAGGGGATAACATTTGAAATGTAAATAAATAAAATATCCAATAAAAAAAAAAGCAAGAAAGAAACCTGACAAGAATCTTTTAAGTAAGACAATCCCAGTGGTTCTGATTGGAGTTTTAGTTAACTTGTGATGGCCCTTTCCAGAACTGACAGGCCTGACTAGTGAAGCCCTCAGATTTTCCCAACAGCTGGCCCATAGATGGCAGAGTGAGAGCTCTGAGCGATTGCTTTGATCCACATTTCCTCAGCTCCAGAACTGCCTCCTGCAACCAGCCTCCAGGAAAAGCCTATGAGTCCCGAACCCCTGGGAAAAGTGGGCAATACAGAATACAGCCCTTTGTTCTTTAGCTGGCCTGTCAAAATTCTTTAATTTAAAATATATCCCCTTTCTCACTTGCATTTCGTTATTCCTTGGCTAAAATGTCTCCATGAGTATATGTATTTCCTGCTTGGGTTTTTCTTTTTAAAAAAAATTCTTTCTATATTGGAGAACAAGTGTGTCTTGCACAGTTTGAAGCAGAAACCGAACTGACAAAAAGCTTTTTATTTTATTTTTTTAATACATTAGCTGCGGTTAAAACTTCAAACCCTGGTAGGGTTTCAATCACACTGAGATACATGCAATTTATGACAAAATAAAATAACACTAAGACACTTGAAATATAAGAATATTTTTAATTTACCATTTTTGCAATACTGTAAAAATATACCTTTATGCTTAAGTGAACAGATCAGGTTTTAAAAGTTATTTTCTTCCCAACCCTAATAGAGATTCAGGCATAGAGGCTGTGAATGGCTTTTCCGTGAAATTTTAGGGAACTTGAGTTTTTGTGCAAAAGTCAGCTGTGGAGACATTTTGCTGAGCACACTATATATATTTCCATCTCCCTCCTGCCCCTAAATTCTGAAGGACACAAATTACTAGGCATAAATCTGCCTTGTCCACTGAGGGTGAAATTATATCATTTGGGTGACTGTGGTTTGCTATTGGGCAATTTTCCTCTTACCCACTTGATGAGCTTTTTCTTAGGCTTCGGGGGTTTCAGTTATATATGCTTTCTCCAGTGTAATCTATTCTTCCTATCGTGACTCAATTTCATTGGCTTTCATTTATGTACAAAAGATACATAAATGTATCTACAGGTAGAGGACCCACATTTAAAAAGAAAATTAGTTTTATACCCGATATGGTAGCATATACCTTAACCCCATCACTCAGGAGGCAGAAACAGGCAGATTGCTGTGAGTAAAAACTAGCCCAATCAATAATAGGAAATTCTAGGCCAGCCAGGGCAACACAATAAGACCTTCCAAAACACAATAATAATTAATTAATTAAAAATATATATTGTTCTGGTAGCATGCAGTTGTAATCTGAGAGCTA
The DNA here is from genome assembly GCF_008632895.1 of Mastomys coucha. Classification (NCBI taxonomy): domain Eukaryota; kingdom Metazoa; phylum Chordata; class Mammalia; order Rodentia; family Muridae; genus Mastomys; species Mastomys coucha. The sequence goes on along the minus strand of NW_022196904.1, from coordinate 157,141,202 downwards.
GGTAGCCAGATACAGGTGGATCCCTGGGGTTCACTTGCAAGCCAGCCTCATCTACTTGACAAGTTCCAGGCCAAGAGACCTGGCCGGGTCTCAAAACCAAGGTAGATAACAGCTAAGGAAAAACAGTGGAAGCTGCTCTCTGTCCTCTGCATTCACACACACACACACACACACACACACACACACACACACAAACACACACATACACACACATACACACACACATGCGCACACACACCCATACACACACACACACACACACACACACACACACACACACACACACACGTTGAGTACATAGTGAACTTGCCCTTATCATTCAATGGATAACTGACACAGAGCGAATTCAGATGGTGAAACTAAGGATGTTTGTTAGGCAGTGTTCAGTATTTAGCAATAAATGCTACCAAATAATGTTAAACTAAGCTTGCTTTTGTTTACTTTTTTCAACTGGCCAAAAAAGGAAGATTAAGAAGGAAATCATTCTGAGTGAAATATACCTATGTGGGGCATATGTATGAATGTAATAAAAATGTATATATACTACATAGTATATACATATACATACATAACTACATATTATGCATGTCATAGTATAGCATCTATGATGTTATAATGCAAATTATGCCTGTAATTACATATATATACACACAAACACATAAAGGTTTATTCTAGAGTCTCAGCCAAAACTGACTGCATTCCTTTACTTGCTAAGAGCAGGGACCGAGATTTTCTTTTCCCCACAAGGGAAATCAAAGCAATTTCTAAGTGCTTCACTGCAGGACTGTGTTTCTCTTTCACTGCCAGCGGATCCTGCTTCTGCTAAGTCTGTAGACCCACCAGGCTGTCAGAATCCACCCCTTCTGCAGCTCGTTCAGCAAGTCAGCCAGGAGCTTTTGTGCTTAGCAGAGACGCAGTAAGAAGGCTAATGTCTTGGCAACCATTTCAATGTGTAAAAAAAGGGGGAAAAAAGTGGCCTGAATAGAACCTCATCAGATGTCAACGCTGGCGTTTGAGGGGTATTGAAACCCGCCCAGCACCATAATTTATTTTGCCAGGAGGTAAGAAATCAACTAGAGTTCAGAATGTAATCCTTCTTCAAATATTATTTCTGGGAACACTTTTCTCACCAAGCATGACCCCACAAATTGAATCTTGCCTTTCCATCTCAGGTCTACATTCCATAGGTTCTGTTCTAAGAGCAAACTGTTTATGAAGGCAAGAAGTCGGTCTTCTTACAAAGCCAAGAAAGACTTAGGAGTTCATTCTAATAGCTTTTCATCCTTTTCTTCTGCTTCCCCCACATCACCAAAACAACCACTGGAGCTCGCTGTAAGTAGAGCCTGTGAAGTTGCCCATACCACATTCAGCACTTTTACTAATCAGGGATAAAGATAATCAGGACAGCAAGTAACATGACGAACTTCTGATTGAAAAAAAAAGCCTTGGGCAAGAGGGCAAGCTCGCTCACTCTAGCTGTCAAGAACCCTTCTGAAGTTTGATCAGCAATACATGTGAACAGAAGGGCGAGGCTGCCCAAACCATACTGCAAGAATTCCCATCAACAGGACACATACAGTGAGCATCATCTGTCACTATCTACCACTTGCCAATCTCTATGGCTTATCCACTAGTTGTCAGAGGCCTACTATGAAAGGCCTTGCATGTCCCCATTTTACATGCAAGGAAACTGAGGAATAAGATATAAATAAATAATTGTTAAATCAAACAGCTGTAAGCAACATCTTTTGACCCAGCATACCCATGACTAGGAAGAAAATAACCCAAAAGGAAGCACACATATATGGCTTTGAGATATTAAATAATATATCCCAGATCATAGTACTTGCAGAGGAAATAGTTTGTGTTATGTATATCTGTGGCACCTGTTAATAATTAATTTCCGGCTTAGGCAGGAAATAGAAGGTGGGATATCTGGGAGGCAGAAAGGGTTCTTGGTTAGAGCCAGGTGTGGAAGATTCACCTGAAAAGATGTGACAAGGCAGACACATGGTACCTGAGCACAGTAACCAGCCATGGAACAAAATGTAGATTAAAATAAATGGGTTCTTTCAAATTATTACCTATGGGTGTAGGTCCTTGATCCACTTGGACTTGAGCTTTGCACAAGGAGATAAAAATGGATCGATTTGCATTCTTCTACATGTTGACTGCCAGTTGAACCAGCACCATTTGTTGAAAATGCTGTCTTTTTTCCACTGGATGGTTTTAGCTCCTTTGTCAAAGATCAAGTGACTATAGGTGTATGGGTTCATTTCAGGGTCTTCAATTCTATTTCACTGATCTACCTGACTGTCTCTGTACCAATACCATACAGTTTTAATCACTACTGCTCTGTAAAACAGCTTGAGGTCAGGGATGGTGATTGCCCAAGAAGTTCTTTTATTGTTGAGAATAGTTTTGGCTATCGTGGGTTTTTTGTTATTCCAAATGAGTTTGCAAATTATTCTAACTCTATGAAGAATTGAGTTGGAATTTTGATGGGGATTGCATTGAATCTGTAGATTGCTTTCTGCAAGATGGCCATTTTTACTATATTAATCCTGCCAAGCTATCAGCATGGGAGATCTTTCTATCTTCTGAGATCTTTTTTTTTTCTTCAGAAACTTGAAGCTTTTGTCATATAGATCTTTCACTTGCTTGGTTAGAGGCACACCAAGGTATTTTATATTATTTGTAACTATTGTGAAGGGTGTCATTTCCCTAATTTCTTTCTCCTTTGAGTAGAGGAAGGCTACTGATTTGTTTGAGTTAATTGCATACCCAGCCACTTTGCTAAAGTTGTTTATCAGCTTTAGAAGTTCTCTGGTGCAAGTTTTGGGGTCACTTAAGGATACTATCATATCATTTGCAAATAGTGATAAAAGGCCATCCAGAGACTGCCCCACCTGGGGATCTATATCATATACCATCACCAAACCAAGATACTGTTGTGGTTGCCAACAAGTGCTTGCTGACAGGAGCCTGATATAGCTGTCTCCTGAGAGGTTCTGCCAGAGTCTGACAAATACAGAGGTGGATGCTCACAGCCAACCATTGGACTGAGCACAGGGTCCCCAATGGAGGAACTAGAGAAGGGAATGAAGGGGTTGAAGGGGTTTGCAGCCCCATAGGAAGAACTATATCAACCAACCAGACCCCCCCCCCGAGCTCCCAGGGACTAAACCACCAACCAAAGAGTACACATGGGGGACCCATGACTCCAGCCACATACATAGCAGAGAATGGCCTTGTTGGGCATCAATGGAAGAAGAGGCCCTTGGTCCTGTGAAAGTAGGGGAATGTCAGGGCATGGAGGCAGGAGTGGGTTGGTGGGTGGGGGAACACTCTCAGAGAAGCAGGGGGAGGGGATGGGATAGGGGACTTCCAGGTGGTGGGGGGGACCAGGAAAGGGGATAGCTTTTGAAATGTAAATAAAGAAAATATCCAATAAAAAGAAAAACAACAACAAAAAGGAAAATATTATCTAGTCAGCAAAGAGTCTAGTATATGGCCAAGGTATTTGTAAATATATTTTGTATCTGAGTCTTATTTCCCATATCATGAGGCTGGGAGGAAGACCCAGACCTAAACCTCTATAAGAACTCATTCACAGAACTGAGATCTGAACCCAAAAAGGCTCTACTGGGACTAAGTACTGAATTGTAGCAGTATACTGTTTAGTACTATAACCTGGGATGTTTTCAGTATGGCACAGAGAAAAACATGAACACCTGGAAATAATTAGAAGCCAAATAACCAAGCGATTGTATGGTAGATGAGCTAGCGTGGTTTTTTGGTAGAGTTCAAAGTAGCATCCTGATTCAAAACAGTAGGAGGATGAGAGGACCTCAAAGCCAGGAACATGGTACCCTAATGAATAACTGCTACCCTCCACTAAGCAGTGACATACACTAGACATGCTTCTACTTGCTTTCTATTTGTCAGCCAGTTCACCTAGATAAGATGTGAGCCTTCTACTCGGGGCCATACCTACCTTAAGAAAACACTGAGAAGGACTGAACCTTAACTGTACTCTGGCTGATAGGGGATTTCAGACAAGGTGTTGCCTTCCCATCTGTCTCCTCATCTATCATACTTTATTTTGGAAATCTAGTGGAAAGAAGAGCCAAAGTAACATGTGCTCCATTTTTCAACCTCAACTCAACAGGCTTTTCAAGACTCCCCTCTGCCAGTTTTGTTGTCCACTGAATTTCAACTCTGATTTTCATAATTTTAGACTGAATCCACCCTTTTGCTTGAATCCATGATGTGAATTTTACAACCAAAAGATATCCAAATATTTTTAACATTAAGAAAGTCCTTGCTGGATTAATATGGTTAATAGATATTTTTTAAAAATAGGGCTTAGGCAAAGGGTCTGGGACTCCAAGTTAGAATGCTCTTGTAGTATATGTACAATTTCAACAACCTGGGGATCAGAGGAGATGCTCAAAACTGACCTACTAGACATTCAATGGAGTCCTATTTACCACAATCCTATTAAATATTCCATTTTATTAAAATCTCACCTAAGCTTATATGCAGTGGCTTGATTTGCCATACAAAGATTTGTTCAAAGAAATTCACCGTAACCACCTTGTATTTCCAGCTTTTTTCTTGAACTGGTTTGGCTTGCAGTCCTAGTCATTTCTGGCTGCATTGAACACCACAGACCGATGGCTTCTATACAACATAAACCTGCTTCTCACAGCGCTCAGTGCTGAGAAGTCGAAAACCAACGCGCCAAGAGCTTCAGTGCTCAATAGGGGCTGGCTTCCTTCTTCACAGATGGCAGTCTTCCTGATGTAATGTCACATCAGAAGGTGTAAGAAAGCTCTGTCGCATCTCTTCACAAATGTACTCATCTCATTCTAAAAGGCAAGACTCTGTCTAAGGGCTAATCAATTCCCAAAGGCCTCACAGTTCCTAATGCCATCAATTTGGGGGATTGAATTTTCACACGTGATTTTTTTTTGAGCAACACAAAACATTTGAACTGTTATCACCAGCATGATTTTATACATGAAGGTTGCCAACTGTCGTGTGTACATTGTGGACTAACTATAAAATGGCCCTCGTTGTCCAGTTGGAGTATTGCTTTGGTATTCAGACTTAGTTTTGAAGACAAACCCAACCAATATTGATTTATCAAGGCAAACACACATATTTCCCTCACATATCAAGTCCAGATATAGGTGACGGTTGGCTTTAAATCAGAGGTTCAACAATGTAATTATCCAGTAACTCTGTGACCTCTCATTTCTGGTCACAAGATGGCTTCTGCAGCTTTGTCCATGCTGACCACTGGGCAGGGCAGAACGAAAAGGGGCAAACACATAATCAAATACTTGTCTCTAGGAGTCTTCAGTAAGTCTCACTTCAGCCAATCTCCTCCATCAGAACTATGTCACATGGGCCCATACAAGAAAAGGTAATATATCCAGACACCTTGCCTTTCTATCCTCAACTAAATAAGAAATTCAACATCTCACTACTGACCAGCTATGCTCCTCCAGCCTGTAGCCCAAGCTTCCTGCTAACCAACTTCCTCCCTTTAGGAAGGAATAGGTGTTGAGTTCAGCCCACGTCAGCTCAGGGTCAGAGCGGACTTGATACACGCTCAGTGCCAGCTCTGTCCTGTCTTCTATTTTATTCTAATTCAACTAAACTTCCATAGTAGTCAGTAGTAGAGCTGGGAGCACAATTTCCAACTTTTGATCTCACAACACATGTTACAAAGTAAGTAGGTTTCAAGAATGTAAACAGCTATCCCTCTTATATTCTGTCTTAAGATAGCAGAAGGAGAATAAGCTATAGAATAAAAGAAATGCAATCTTAGCTGTTTATGATTAGCCTGGCAACTTTAGGCAAACCATTGAAAATACCTCTCTCCCTCCCTCTTCCACTCCCTCTCCCCTCCCCTCTCCCACTCCCTCATCCCCCCTCACTCTCAATCTCCCTCTCTCCCTTCCCCATCTTCACTGCACTCTTGGTATCTTCTTGTCCTAAGTAATAATGATTCTTCTTTAAAATTCAATTTGTCTATTAAAGCTTGGAAATTTCATTACCTCTTATTTTTGGTGCAGGTTATCACTTTGACTGAGCATTGGCAGCCATATTCATGGGAAACCAAGAAGCTGCACAAAGGCAACAGAAATTCTGGATGACTTCAGGGTTCAGCAAACCATGAAGGTAACTTATAGGCAGTCTTCTTTCATTGATGAGCAAAAATATTCAATGTGGCAAGTGAACCTCTGGATCTAAAAGAAGTAGCTAGAAAGGGTTTTCTAAGAAGTTTCCAGATATTTCATAATCTTCCTGCATTAAAGCTCAGGATGACTTTATTCCTGGAAACAATAACTTTGCTCACATGCACCTTAATAAGAAGCATTATGTTTTTAGCATATCAAACCCAATAATAACCCTGTATATGTGGGTGAAATGCCTGGTTTCTAAGGAAAGAATGTTAAATTCACAGAGACAGTAAGCAAGGGGACCAGGATTCTACCTCTGAGGACAAAAGCCATAGCTCATTGCTGTCCTGAGCATGTCAGATGGTTAACCATCTGCCTGCTGAAAGTTACTCTTAGGTGACAACCTTAGGGGAAAAAATCTTCTGTTAGGCAGAGTCTACAGTCCTTCACACAAGTGTGGAATCATTTCTTTTTTTCTTCCTCACCTGAGAATGAGGTTATTGTAAGTTCTCAAGAACTAACCAAGGCCCTTCACACAGAAGCCTTTGAAAGGCGCTGGCCCACAACCAGCCGAGTGCTTCTATCTACCGTGCCTGCCTTTCTCTGTACGTGGCTTCCCCCATAACAGTCCAACAATGAGATTTTGAAACTGCCCTGCTCCTTTTAAAAACAAAGCTCAATTCACTAGAGAAAGGTAGCTGAGAGCCACCAATGTTTCAACAGCCAGAGGATAGTTGCTCTGACCCAGTCATGAGCTGATCAGAGCTTTAACAGAAACCACTGTGGGATCAAACAGCCAAACCCTAATTCCAAGCAGTCGAAACAAACACGTGGCAATCTCCTTCTCTTTAAGGACATTCCCCAGAAGAGATTTACAAGGATTTTTGGGCATCCCATTTGCCAGGAATCAATCACAGGGCCACAAACAACTTGCAAGGGACATTAGAGAACTTGATCTTTACTGTTAGAGGCCTGTTTTCCCAGACATAAACTGGAAGTTTAGTTACTCAAGACACTGGGGGCGGAGGGGGGAGGAATTAGCAATCTGTAATCCTAACTGCCATTTTGGTCCACAAGGGAAGTACCTCCATGACTGGGTGTCTCCACTTGCCTGGGTTCCTTCAGTCATTCCAGCCCTCCTTCCCACTGGGTTAGCACTGACTTTGAGAGCTGCTTGTTGAGGTGTATATCAGTCTTATTTCCATCTACCAGGGGCTTTGTACATTCACAACTTACAGTTTTGACATCCCCATGTTGAAAACCATTTCTCTCTTTTGCTTCCCACTTACAGTCAGTTCCCACTCTCCATCCTGATTTCTGGGATGCTAAGATATTATCTTCCTTGCATGGTTGAAATAAAAAACAAAGTCACTTTTAGAGAAGAACAGCTTCCTATACTCTCTAATGTAGCTTTGCCCTCACCTGCTGCCCTTCCCATAATGTCATGCGACTGTAATTGCACACAGGTGAGTACCCCACCTACACACAGCAGTGGAAGAATTCTTAGGGTCTTCTGAATTTGGAGCAGGGAAGCTCTCTATTAATTCTAAAGTTAAGAACTTATAGTGACTACCAGGGAGGCCCATGTCTAATGTAAAACATGTACTACATCCCTTCTCATATATGACTCCTTCCCATTCTCTCCATTCCACTGGGCTTATATCAGATTGAAACATCCCCTAACATTCTCTCTACTCTACCAGGCTTAGATCAGATTGACCCATCCCCTAATAAAGTACATCTTTGTTTTATTTTAAAAGAAAGAACTAACTTCAAGACCAGCACTGCATTGTAGGAGGGGGCAATTTGGTTGCATTCAACATCATATTTTTAAATTATAAACCAAATTATGTAAAGATACCAAACCTTAATGATGAAATGACCAAAATACACAAACAAGATGCAGAAACATAAATGGGCAATAAATCTATGAAGGAATATTCAACTTCATTAATCATCTCAGAATATGAAGTAACAGTGAGACATATTCATTTACCTTTTATCTATCTTAATGGTAACAATTAAGGAGAATTGCATAGTTATAAGAAAAGACACACTGTTAAAATTCATTGGCTCAAGAGGGAACTGGTAAAACCTCCAGGAAGCCAATTAGAAAATAATCAAAACCCTTCTGGATCTCAAAATATTTACCACACACACACACACACACACGTGTGTGTGTGTGTGCATGCATGCATACATACACACACACACACAAAATGAACAAGTAAAGGAAATGTTTGCATAAGATTATTCATCTCAGAATTCGTTATAAGGAATGGAACCCCAAAATGTTCAGTGCTGTAGGCATGAGACCCAGACCTCCACGTAATAGAATATTAGGGAGTCATTCAGATTTCTAAGAAAAATCTAAAGCTACTAAAATAGAATGATATCTGTTTAATTTAGAAAAAACTTTTAACTTGCAAAATAGTACACACTTTATAGGGTAGATCAGATTTAAAAAGACCAAACTCTTATGTTCTGTCTCGTATGGATTCTAGCTATGTCATTTACTTATATGTATGAGTGAGGGTAGATGTAGAAATGGAACCAACTGAGGAAAAATAAAAGGAGGAAGCCATGTCTTGAGGAAGTGAGAAGGGCAACAGGTCACATGAAATACAAAAGCCGAAAGGTGGCTATCAGTCAGGGGATGGTGGAAGGCAGAGGGCAGAGGTGATGGAAGGGAAACAACTCAACCAGGGCAAAGTTTGTTCCCAGATACCATACCATGCATACCATGAAGCATCAGACTGTGTGCTAAAAGCAGAACATACTTTATATGCAATATTATTATCAGAAAATGCGCATTTAGATATATATCCAGCTATTTATAGTGTTAGTGGTCTGTCTGAGCTGATATACCAACACATTTCCTGTGATTTTTCTCTAGGGTGTAGAACTTCCATTTTTCTTTTTGTATATCTTTACATCCTAAACCACTCACAAAGCTTTCACATTACCTGGGATGTTGCTTTTTTAAGTCATAATAAAATGTGGGCAAAATATTATTGAATATGTACAAATACTATAGAGAGGAGCTCGTAACTGCCCATAACTCCAGCTTTAGGGAATATGATGCCCTCTTCTGGCCTCTGTGGGCACCTGCATGCATGTACATATTCACACAGAAACACACACATGCACACATACATACATAATTAAAAATAAAACAACGTATTTTCAAATAAAATGGAAAAACCATGAAACACACACACAGATACCTCTAAAAATGAGAACACCTGTAAGAAGCACACATAAAATCATTTTTCATTTAGTTATTAAAAATTAAAGTCATAATTATTACGCTAGGAGTTGTGTGAAGCCAATTCTATCACACATTTCTTTAGCTATGGAAAGTGGTGCAATACTTCTAGAAAACCCTGTGGCAAAAGTCATCAGAACCCAGAAGACTAATTAGCCTTTGACCCAATAATACTGTAGAGAATTAATCTAATAAAATATTACAGGCAAGATGATGTCTCTGAAAGCTTTTTAAAATAGAAAAGTGGAAGAAATATTTAAGATTTATTTGAATACTTATTTCTGTGTATGGGTGCATGTGGATGTGTGTGTGCATGGGTTTAGGAAGCCAAAGAAGCCAAAGAGGGCATCAGATCCCCGCAAGTGCAATTTACAGGCATTTGGGGGGCATCTTACATGGGTGCTAGAAACCAACTTAGGTCTTAAAGAAGAACAGCATTGATTTCTTAACCGCTGAGCCATTTCTTCAACCTCATAGAAATGTTTTAAAAGTGAACAAAAAGTGTTTACAATTTTTCTATATTATAGGATATAATATAACTATTAATATTATATGTATGCTGATTATTCAATATGAAATAGTCTTACATTATATACCAAAACCAGGATGTTGTCTTGAATTGTATTTTTTTATTTTATTTTTGAGATTTTTTTTTGTTTGTTTTTTTTGGTTTTTTGTTTTGTTTTGTTTTTCGAGACAGGGTTTCTCTGTATAGCCCTGGCTGTCTTGGAGCTCACTTTGTAGACCAGGCTGGCCTCAAACTCAGAAGTACACTGTAGCTGTCTTCAGACACACCAGAAAAGGGTGTCAGATTTCATTATGGATGGTTGTGAGCCACCATGTGGTTGCTGGGATTTGAACTCAGGACCTTCAGAAGAACAGTCAGTGCTCCTAACCACTGAGCCATCTCTGTAGCCCTATTTTTTTTCTTTGTTTTTTTTTTAAATATTTTATTTATTTACATGTAAATTTCTCCATTCCCAGTTTCCCCTCCAAAAAACAAAGAAACAAAC
>NW_022196904.1:157104423-157127460 GCF_008632895.1 Mastomys coucha | reverse complement strand
AAGAAATTAGGGAAACAACACCCTTCACAATAGTTACAAATAATATAAAATACCTCGGTGTAGCCCTATTTTTAAGATTGTAATTACATTTACCCTTTCTCTTTCCTCCCTCCAAACTCTCCCATGTAGCCCTCCCGACTGTCCTTCAAATTGATGACCTCTTTTGTCACTGATTGTCTGTGTGTGTGTGTCTGTGTGTCTGTGTGTGTGTTATGTCTGTGTGTATGTGTGTCTGTGTGTGTGTCTGTGTGTGTGTGTCTGTGTGTGTGTATGTCTGTGTGTGTGTGTATGTGTGTGTGTGTGTGTGTGTGTGTATGTTGCTAAGTAGAACCTGTTTCATTCTGAATAAAAATATTACTTGTATGTATGTTTTTAGGCCTGACCATTCGGTACTAGACCAGGAACTGGTGTTTCTTCTCCGGGGAAGACCACCTTTCCTGAGCCCAGCATTCCTTGATTGCCTATAGTTCTTTGTGTAGGGCTGAAGCCTCATGGGCTTTTTTTTGTCCACTTAGGTATGTCCATTAGTGTCATACTTGTTCAGCTCACATATGGGCCACCATGTTGGTAAGATATACAGGTATGGCTTCTAATATTACTAGGAGACACAATCTCACAGCAAACTCCCTGATCCTCTGGCTCTTAGAATCTTTGTCTCCTGATCTATAGTGTTCCCTGAGCTTTGGATGCAAGACTGATTTGTAGATATAGGCTCTACAACTCTGTTTTGATTGGGTGTAGTGGTCTCCATCTGTTACATGGAGACATTTCCTTGATAAAGGGTGAAGACTACACTCACCTGTTGGTATAAGGACAAATATTCACAGACTGTTGGTATGTATTATGCTAGGTGAGAAAATTAGTGGTTGTAGATTCTCTTCCAATAACTATGACTTCACTAACCCAGGTAGTTGGCTAGGTTTCCAGTACCAGGCATATTTCCCTCTCATCTAATGGGCCCAATGAAAGAGCTGTTGGTTACCATCAAGGTATCAAAGCACCCTCAGGATTGCCATGCCACGCTGGTGGTTGATGTGGTTCATACCTGTCATAGGTAGGATGGTTAGTTGACTCCCTCCTTTGGAAGCCGGACCAGTACCTTCTGGTACCACGAAAACTAATCCTCAGGAGAGGTCATTCACATCAGTTCTAGCTCAGGAGTTTCTGGTCCCTGTTTCTGAAGTGCATGACACCTTTAGTAGTAGGGACTTACCTTCCATGGCTGGTGGGTAACCAAAGGTAGCAGCAATAGGCTGTGTTCTGGGAGTCTCTTCAATAGCCGTGGCCAACAACTTAAAAGAGGGCTTCTCATGACTAGTATTACGGTTTTGTTAGATAGTCTTTGACTCTTGGAGGGAACACTAGCAGCCCAGATGAGAAAAGCTCATTCAACATTCAAATTCATTCTCTCTCTCTCTTTCCCTCTTTCTCTCTCTTTTTCTCCCTCTCTCTCTCTTTCTCTCTCTCCCTCTCTCTCTCTATATATATATACATATATACAATATGTATACATATATACATATATAGAGCACATATATATGTATATATAGCATATATAGTACAATAAATTACATGTATAATAGTTTTTAGATAAATACTTAGTAATCTGTATAGTCTTTTAAGAGCATAATTTTTAAAGTACACACTAAATCAAGATGTACAGATAAGTTCAAGTAACAACTTTTTATATTACCTTTTGCCTCCCATGTCAACATGTCTGTAAAGAATCTATATCCTTTGTGCCTTCATCAGGTTTCTCTAAAGGAATGCAACTGACAGTGTGTGCGTGCACGCGGGTGTGTGTGTGTGTGTGTGTGTGTGTGTGTGTGTGTGTGTGTGTATAATTTATTAGACTAGCTTATCAGATGTGATCCAGTTAGTCCAACAATGGTTGTCTACCAATGTAGAGTCCAAGAATCCAGTAGGCTGTGTCAGCTGGTCTTGAGTCCTGCTGGGATCCTGAGAAGGATGTTCTCATGCCAGTGAAGGAGTGGACTTGCCAGCAAAAGCAAGATCAAGCAGGTAAAGAGCAAAAGCTTCCTTCTGCCATGTCCTGGTTATAAGCTTCCAGTAGACAGTATGGCCCAGACTAAAGGTGGATCTTCCCATCTCAGCAGATCTGCACTAAAATTAGGTCTTCCCACCTCAAATTATTTAATTACAAACAAACAAACAAAAAACAACCCCAACCACTGAGGTTTTTAGTTAATTCCACATGTAGTCATGTTAACACCAAAAGTAGCCATCACCCTCAGTAATATGCTTTAAGTAAGCACCAGGATACAACACAGTAAATTATGTTGTGCGAAGACTTCACGTTCGATTGCCTATGTATAGTAAAACAATATTCTCTTCTCAGAAACCATCTGCTATAATGTACTTATACATAAATTTTTATTGTATCTTGTCATCAAAATTACATACTGTTGTAAAAACTTGTTATTTATAAATACAAGCTAGATACAGAACATAACAAATAGCCTCTAAGATTTAATGTGCCAGGGTGTGGTGATACCCAGGGGGACCTCCACCTTCTCAGAGGACAAAGAGAGGAGGCAAGGGGGAAGAATTGTTGGAGGGGGTGGCTGGGAGGAGGGGCGTCAAGTGGGATGTAAAGTAAATAAATAAAAATAAAATAAAATAAAAATAGCCTCTAAATTTAGGAAGTATAAAATATACAAAAGAAGATGACCAGGTCTAAATCTTTCTTACTATATACGGAACTACAAATCATCAATCGAACCTTTGCCTTTCTTGCCAAACAGAAAACAGTCTGGCAGTGATTTTGATAGAAGCATGGGGAAGAGAGACAAGACACAGATCAGCATTTTGAAAACCAGTTTTTGAGAGACAGGAAGCATCCTGGACTCTAGCATGAGGAATGACAGTGAACACGATGATGATGTCACTTCCTACTTCCTAAACACTTTCCAATTCCTTCCTGTGACTGGCCATCCGCCACCCTGGCCTCTGTCCCAGAAAATACAAGACATTCATTTTCAACTTCTTCCTTAGCCTCTAATCCAACTAAGAGAGAAGTAAAAGATGCCTCCAGGCTCCTCTCTTCCTTGTCAACTGTTTCCAACCTGCCAAACGCTCCCACATGGCTTTGACAGGATTTGTCAGTTACCTAGTCATTCTCAGAAGACGGAAGACCCCCCCCCCCCCCCCCCCCCCCCTCCCCGCAGCTTCGGAAGAAACAAGGAAGCACTTGCCAGGACAGCCCGGACCTCTAGGCGCACAGCTGGGAGCCATTCCTACCATGCTGAAAGAAGGAAAAGACTCGAGAAGTCTGCCTTCAAGCAGCCACAAACGCTATGCTTACTGCCACAGTTTTGAAGACGAGTTTTGAGAGAAATCGGAAGCGAGCAGCGGCTAAGGAAGACTCTGGCTCCTTGACAGCCTGGCCTCTTGCATTAGCTAATAGCTGTGATTTCCACAAGAGCACTGTAGCACGCCATAATCTTTTCCAGTGTGCCTTCAGCGTGCTGGAAGCTCTAAGACTCACTCACACTTACTGACATAACCTGATGGGGCAGACTTCAGTACGCAGCTATTTTTCCAAGCAGCCTGGCCCTTTGTCCACAGTACCTCATTCTCAGTACTCTTAACAGTTACAAATACGACCCATCGTATATATCCTATGGCCACCATTATATATCCTATGGCCAAAGCCAGAACCAACGAGTCCCATACACATGCAAGAATACTCATTAGAAAAATCAAATGCTCAGCTTGCTCCTAATAATCATTTGCAGTACAGTACATTAAACCGTGACCTTTCCTCTCCCAGTGAAGCGTATTTTCAAATTTGAATGCGCACAAACATAATATATGGGCGACTTTTAAGCCATTGAAGGTTTTCAATTTTTAAATCATTGGGAACTAAGTGTTTTAGACATTAGTAATGAAAAGTTACTTATGACATAATTCAAAACTTCATACATTAGCTGTAACTTAACTGTCTTAAACACTCAGCAACCCAGGGCAAACTTAAGGCTTCAAAGATGTCAGAACATAGCTGAGTCCTCTCTTGCTCTCTGGCAGCTCTCTCGCCGCCTGGGCTTTTGTGGCTTCATCTTCAGTTCTTTAGGAAGCACATGCATTGCTTAGATTGCTCTCCCCACAGCTCATTCCCATGGGATTTACCCAGGACTTCCCTTCTCTCATTGAAAGCTATGTCCATCATAGGTTATGAAAGGAGTGGATCCCAACTGTAGGATCACAGGGGTGACACTGATCCCAGGGGCTGCTGGTTGATGTTCATGGTCCAAGCAGTGGCCTGCTTAGCATGTCCTTTCTATCCCCTACACTTCCCAAATATTAACTGATGCCACACATCAAATCCTGCCAACTGTGATCGCTGGTTGTATTTACTTTGAAATGTAGTATGCACAAAAGAACATATCAAAATACACATATATAGCTTGGAGAATAAAAAAATGAATATCCACAATACTAAACCTTTCTGACAAGGATATCCACTGCAGTGGATTTTTATAAGCATGATTCCTCTTTGTAAGATTTGTTACTAATAACAGAAGTCTATGTAAAATGCTGCTGGATTGCTAGAATTTACATTGTTTTTAAATTTACATAAATGGAATTGTATTATTATGTGAATAAGAAGCAGCATGAGGGAAGTGTTTGTTTTGTTTGTTATGTAATGGTAAAAATAAAAGCCTGAATGTTAGGCAAGTGCCCCACCACTGAACTATGCCCTCAACCTCAAATTACACTTTTAAGATCACTCTAACTTGCTATCTATAATTGTAGCTAATTCTTCTATTAAATATTATATGAATATGCCCTACTCTGTACTGTATGCCCTATTTGTACTGTAGAATATTTCCAGACTACCAGCCTGCTTTTATGAATTATTTTGTGAGCATCCTTGAGCCTACCTCCTAATCAACAAGAGCAATGGTTTTTCTAAAAGGTTTCCCTTGAGGGTATAATTGCTAATTCATAAGGGGTCACATATTCAGTTGTACGATAAAATATACGTCTTCATATCCTGCTTCCTCTGAGTTTTCTGCTTTAGTTAACTGGTCTTCCACATATTCCTGCACCAATACCAAACCTTCTTAACTGGGGCTAGAGAGATGGCTCAACAATTTAGTGTATGTACTGCTCATGTGTAGGACCCTAGTTTGGTTCCCTGCTCTCATAATGGAAGGCTCATGATCGCATTCCAGTTCCAGGAGATCCATTTCACACCTCTCTGCCCTGGTCACACATTACATGCATACATACACATGCATATAATTATCTAAATTAACTAAACTCAAAACTTCATTAAACATCACAGTTAAATGAGCCACACTCTTGTTTTCTTGTGGGTTTTCTATGATGCGAATGATTGAGTTCAAAGCTTCCATGTGCTAAGCCTCTCTCCATCCCGAGCTACATTATAGCCCCTTTCAGATGGATATACCCTTCAGAAGCCCTTTGCTCACACCCAACTAGAGTGTGTGGATGGACTTCTTACCCAGCCACCAATGTGTTTCCTCTTACCGCCACCACTAGCTCAGATGTTAGTCATAACTCCTACGAACCTGTGGATAAATAGGAAGAGGACTCAAAGCTCCCTACCCAGTGACATGAAATATCTTTCCTTCCAGTTAGAATTTAAGTAGCATCTGAGTTTCCTGATGAAATCTTGCACTCCATCCTTACAAGCTGCTATGTATTTAGTGATTTTGCAGTTCTTGTAAAATATAAAACTCTGAAGTTACACACAACTTTTTGTGCATATAGGATGTTATTGACTGATATACTAATTTTAAAACATATATGGAATGCCACTGTGAGATATAGACAGACAGACAGACAGACAGACAGACAGATAGATAGATAGATAGATACACAGACAGATAGATGGATAGATAGATATGCATTGCTATTAAATTGTAAAATTCTAGTATTTATGCAAATATTTTATCTTAAATAATGACAGTTTGAAGCTAGGGAGATGGCTTGGCAGGTAAGAGCACTGACTGCTCTTTCAAAGGACAAAGTTCAATTTCCAGCATCGACATGCAGGTCATAATCACTGTAACTTCAGTTTCAGTGGATCTAACACCTTCTTTCTGCCTCCAGAGGAACTATACATGTACATGTTAGATAGATGTGTGCAGGCAAAACACCATACATATAAAATAAAATATTAATAATTTTAAAATGTTAATGACATTTGCCTCTTCGTTTCCAATATATAATCTTTGGTGGGTTTTTGTTTCCTGGTTTGTTTGTTTCATCTCCCTCAGAACATTAACTAGAACCTCCAATATAATGCTGAACAGAAGTGGCCTGACCTCCTAACTGGATCCAAGTTTTTACAGTTTCCCTCAGTCACGTTAAGAAAGTTCCTTTTGGGCTGGAGAGGTGGCTCAGCTATTAAAGGCTAGGCTCACAACCAAAAGTATAAGAGAGTTCCTTCTAATTCATAGTTTGATAAGAATGTTTACCATAAAAACATTCCACTATCCATAGGGGATTGCTAATTCCAATTCCTAGTAATTAAAATGACATGAACCTATTGACCTAGTCATCTTGCCAGAAAATACCCAGGCTAAACCCAAGTGGAACCCACAGTCGGTGTCTCATTGAAGCAGGATCATGACTCCAACCCCATGGTCTCAAGTTGGGATAACTTTACAGTTCAAATCTCCAACCCTATTCTAGAGCCCAGAGAATCAGTCGAAGCCACTTCTTTACTCAGTCTCTGCCCTATCTCTGCTTCTCCCACTTGTTCGCTAACTGTCCCTGAAGCCCTCAATAAGGCTCTTGTATATGACTGTCCATCTCAGCCTGTGTTTCCAGGAGGCCCTACCTAAGACACAACCAGAATACATAAAGGAGGAAGTGTGTGTGTAGTAAATATTAAGTTACTTTGCTATATAGCTCTGGCTAATTTCCTGCTTAAATTTTGGCTACCAATTCTATGGTAAAACTCCACCAAACCAAAATTATTTCCCTTCACTATTACCTTCACCATTAAAGGAAGTAACAACTAGAACAGACAGGTGCAATTAAGTTATTTTCTCAGAGTAGTAGCCACTGTTCAATTATTCATGAGACTTATGGTTGTATACTGGGATACCCTGACCTTTACACTATGTTTGAGTTTGATTAGCTGATCATTTAATTGCCCCCTTGTTAGGAGCCTCTCTCTGTCTTGTATGGAAAAGACAAATGATATACCACAACGGAATACAGAAAAGGTCAAGAGGGTAGAAGACACAGCCATATTTCATGGAACAATGCACGAATTACAGTTCAGACACATCATCCTCACAGTGAGAATAGTCAAGTGGTAGAAAAACACACTCTTTTACATCCCAGCACACCCATGTCATCTAACATCTAACTACATGGACCCTCAGAACACCTGGTCCACCCAAACCAGGCACACACACCCCCCATCTTACTTTTAAAAGTGACATCCTAGGTCTTTTCTGTTGTGATCTAATTGTGGCCATCACTAGTTCATTTGTGCATAGTGTCTTGTATGTTGAAAATATGGATAACTATGAGAAACTATGCTTCTAGTGGGCATGCAAAATAGAGCTTCATTATTCAAATTCATCAGAATTTATGAAGACAAAAATGAGGTTTTTCTTCATAAAAAGAGTAGAAGTTGGTGGTCAAGAGTATGAGAGTCAGAGGGCAGAAAGTCCTGAGTTCAGATCTCAAATTTGTCACATCCATTGAGAAGGCATAGATAAATTATTTAACCTCTTTGTTTTCTTCATCCATTAATGTGAAAGTCATGCTTAGCTGTGTTGACTTTACACAAGAAGTTCTTATATTTATCAGTACCAAATACAGCATCTGACACACAGGAATATTCCACAAATGCCTGTGCTTATTATTTTCTTTTCTAAGCCCATGCTTAGAGGCATACTAAGTAAAATATATTCCAGTTTATAGAGAAAAAAGTGGACATCAAGTGTGTGAATACAAACTCACAAGAAGCAGTGACAATACCTGACTTGGGAACTGAATCTCATCAAGAACTAGTCTATAGTGTACCTACGCAGAGTTCTCGGCATGGTGATAGCCAATCTATTTCATCCCTTGTAGAACTCAATCTCAGCTCAAAATATTGAACCTAAAAGACACATCCTTCTCTCCTAGGTATCAACTTTGAATTAATTATCAAGCTGATGGGAAGCATCTTAGGAATGCTGTGGCTGCTTCACCATCCTTAGCTTGCATCTCAGTGCCATGGCATGGAGAAGAGAGAATGTGTTCAAATAAGTCATTTGTCTACAAACTGCCAAAGAGCTGGTCACAATCTTGTTCCTATGGTTCTCTGAGGCCCAGTTTTCCTGAATTCCTGATGCAAAGTCCAATGACATTGATTTGAGAGAATGTCTCTGCACTTGTCCACCTAGATACACTGTCTGGAGCCTTCCTCCTTCTGCAGCATGCCATCATTATCCCAACTTCTCTAAGACCCAAGGGACTCTGTTATCCTTACCCCAGTCTAGAGAATATTCTTCTAGTCTGTAGCAAGCACTCTATCATTCAGGCCACTCGGCTTCCTTCTGAGAACCACTGGCTATTTACCCATCTTTGTTGGATATGTTAAGCCTTCCTATGGCTTGGCCTTTGAAAACAAAAGCCAGGATGAATGGAGGACTCACTTTTTCTTTTTTAACATGGCTCTTGGTTTCCTCAAGGAAGCCAAGTGACAATATATGAAAGGAACCGGAAACAAATTATCACAAATTACTTTCTCAAAGTACTTGTAGCTACACTGCCCTACGAAGTTAATTTGAGAAAAAAGCTCCCACATGTCTGAGATTAGACCATCAGTATCCACATCTGCCTTTTTGTGGGTACGAGCTTTAACTCTGCTATGCTTGCCCATCCCAGCAAGGCAGTGGTACCAGGCTTCATGATACAGCTTGAAGCATACCAAGAGATGGGCCCTGGGACTGAACAACAGTATTCCACTTAATCTTATTTTCTACTTAGAAAATAACATTAATTTAAAGTAGTAAATCTGCCATTGAGATATATATTATACATGTTATATTTTATACTATACTGTACATGTTATATAGTATAGTTTATATGTTATATAATATATAAGTGTTATATGTTGTATATGAATTGTGTACATAATAATATATACAATATATATATATATATATATATATATATATATATATATATATATATAGTATATACATGAGACAAGATTTTTAAAGCAGGTTAACTTGGTTTTACAAATAAAAAAATAACTCGGCCCACTCCTCTTGTGTCAAAATGCCTACAGTCTTTTTTAGCTAGAGGAAAGTTGTGGCCTCTTCTCAGGAGAATCAGGATTTCCTCCTGGCATTAACTAACTGTTAGGACAGTTTCATTCAATGATGAAAATTCCCACCAAAGTGTTAGCCACACACAAGTTTTGGGGTTTTGGTTTTTTTTTTTTCCATCAGGTACTTGCTGACTGCATGGCTAGTGAGGTTCCCAGCTCTGGGGCATTCTTGGAGGGCTGGACCTAGCAGACTTTGAAGGTGACCTTGAAAAGACTGCAAGGGAGTCTAATATTGAAACCCAGCTTGGGAATGCGACACACCCTATACAGCTCCTCCAGTATGGAACAGGATTCTTCTTATTTCCAGCTGTCAAGGCAAACTTCCTCTACCTCATATACCCTGGAATCCTTCCTCTACCTCATATACCCTGGAGTCTTAATCAAGCTTCCACATCCTAGTGTTACCAAGCCAACCTCCCAACAGCTCCATTGCTGACCTAAGTCCAAGCTGTGCGTGAATATAGCTCAGAGGCAAGTTCCCAAATTCATTAAGAACTGTCCTAAAATGATAGATCCCACCAAGAGAGTCCAGAGATCAAAAGCCTTGAGAAACAAGAAGGGACCTTCCCTCCCTTACAGAAGAAGGACCCCAAATCCCACCTTCTCCAGCAGACCTCGTTCAGAACAGGGTGACCCCAGTGGCTACATTTGATCCATGAATCTTCCTCATTTGCACTATGAAGAGCAAGGCCAAGATCGATCTTAGAATGCTTCTATAAGCAGTGGGTGACAAGGAATGGGGTGCCAACAAACTGCCTTCTGGGCTACCAGTAAAAGTTAATACATATTAAAGTTCTTAAAGTTGTGAGGAGAACACACTAGCTAGAATTCTGCTCATATTCAAAACATGATTGTCTCTCGTTGTATTTATACCCTGTGCAATGAATGTCACTGTCCAATGATGCCCATTATTACATAAACCCAAAGCACTCATCTTCCTGTGGCCTTTCTGCAAAGTTGTAGGTCACTAATGCCTCTCTTCATTAGCTGACCTGGGGGAGGCAGAACCACTGAGTCTGTAAGTCTTAAAAGAAAAGTTTTCAACAAATTCTTTCCACTTGTTTGGGCTTATTTAGTGATCCTAAAGAAAAAAATGTAAGTGTAACATTCCACAAACCCGCTGACACCAACACCATTTATTCTTCAAGCACTGGCTTAGCTCTGAAGAGAGAGTGGCGGGACAGGAAGACTGGACTGAAGGGATTGAGCCCTGGCCTGTTTTCACTTAGGAAACTGTCTCCCCAGCAGGCAGATGGAGAAGCAGGCCAGAGCCTCCCGGAGGTATCAATCTGCTTGAATGAATGTGTTAGTCTCCAGAACCTGAACACTGAGCTTAAACACTTGCACCGGGGAGAAAATGCCATGTGTGTCTGGCTATGTGGCACAGAGTGTCAGAGAGACCAAGGCATGTGGTTGACTTGACAGAGCATATCTGGATGCCATAAATCACCACTTTGCATGTATTCCTTACAATGGCCATACAGAGGGAACATGAGCATTGTTATAATATTAGAACCATCTCTGCTTCCGGAGTATTTTTTTTAATATCTAGCTTATTGAATTAATTTGTCATTTTTCCATGTCTTTTTTTTTCAGCTGTTTGCTTTACCATATTCCAAAGTTACTCTTATTTGCATATGCCAACTTTAAAAAATAGAATTTAGTAAAGGTCTCATGCAATTTGCAAATTTTAGCAGAAAATAAACATGAAATTTTAATATGTAACATGTTATGTGCACATATCTGACTTTTTTACTTTATGAACAGCAGGAAAAAAGCAGGAGAAAAAATTGTATGTCTATTAAATTAATAGTAATATATAATAGTTAAAAATCACTTTAATGGAAAATATAAAGGTACGTTTGAAGAAAAATGACAGGCGATTATTAAGAAACACTAAAATTTAGGGGGGGCTAAATGAAAATACATTCAATTACCTTGATGAAAATAATTAATATTTAATAATTGGAATTGTCAAAATGTCAAATTTATAGGAAGGCTTACTACAGTGCTAATTGAAAGAACAGTTTAATTTATCTTTTGCTAACACAGAAAGTGATTTTAAAGTTCTGAAAGAATAGGCACTAACAACTGTGAATAAGAACTAAAAAAAGTATGGGTGGGTTAGTGAGCAGGGGGAGAGGAGATGGGATAGAGGGATTTTCAGAGGGGAAATGAGGAAAGGGGATAACGTTTGAAATGTGAATAAAGAAAATATCTAATAATAAAACAATAAATTTTTTTTAAAAAAAAGAACTAAAAAGTAACTGCATATGTATTGATAGCAGTTAAATATAGCAGTATGAAAACAGACACAAGCCCAAAACAATAAAAAAAAACAAAAAAAAACAACCAGAGAGTACTTACAAGCCAAAACTGACCTGCCAGTCTCTATTTGTAAATCCCAGTGTACTGGAGGTGGCCCCATTAGTCTGTGGGAAAGCTGCTGAGGTCATCAGATTCATCTCCGGTTTGCCATGTGCTCTATCCAGCCTTAATACATCCTCCCTAGATCTTGACAGCCCCTCACATTGCCTTTCTCAAGTAACCTCTTGAAAATTCCCTTTCTACTCAGAGGTGGCCACGTGAGGTTTTTCCTCAAAAATAAGTGAGACTGTGCTGGAGAGATGGCTCAACAGTTAAAAGCACTGACTTCCCTTCCAGGGGCCCAGGGTTTGATTCCCAGCACCTACGCAGCAGCTCACAACCATTTTTAAGTCCAGTCCCAGGAGATTCCATACCTTCTTCTGGCTCATATGAGTACCAGGCACTATGTGGTACACAGACAAAAATGCGAGCAAAGCACCTGTACACATAAAATAAATTAATCAGTTCTTTAAAAAATAAGAGATTAACCATTCTTAAACATGCTGCTGGTCCATAACTCTGGGCATAACTGCTCAAAGGTTCTCTAGCTCTGATCCTGTGAGGTATGTGAGATCGTCAGCACTGGCTGCTGAAACCAGCTAGAATGGGTTCTATTGTTTGCAACTAAAACATTAATAAAATTTGATCAGTCATTTTAAGAAAAAAAAAAAGTTGCTTAGAACCTTACCTCCTACATGTTGAAATAAGTGTCATGTGTATCCAATTCCATGGCCTCTGAAAGGAGGAGGACTCTAAAGAAGAAAAGCATGATAAGACAACAGTAAATGTATTTCAACATTTACTGCTGTGTTTCTGTTCAGTGGGTGAGAGCACGACCTGAGTCAACATGAGGACCAAATCTGCTCAGCCCTGCCATCCAAAAAATGGGCAAAATCACATGTACCTATAACTACAGCAGTGGAGGACAGAGACAGAGACAGGCAGGGGACGGAGAAAGAGAGAGGCAGAGCCCAAGAGCTCACGAACCAGGCAGTTTAGCCTCAATGGCAAAACTCAATGTCTGTTTCACTCAGACACACTGTCTCATAGCAATAAGGTAGAGAATGGTAAAAAAAAAAAAAAAAAAAAAAAAAAAAGACACAATGTTCGTTCTGGCTTCTGCATGCACACTACACCTGCCCCTGCAAACAAGATGTTCATGTGCATGCACACACACACACACACACACACACACACACACACACACACACACACACAAATGGTCCAACAAGTAATGTAGTTATAGCTCTAACCTTCTATGGAAGGACATTCAAAAAGCTAATAAATGCATAGTTGTTTGCTCATTTCTTTTTTACAAAGGTCATTAATAACTAGATACGGTAGAAAAGATAGCATTACCTATCAAGTTAGCAAAGATGCTATTAGTAATAATAATAAATCAATTCTAATAAAAATTCATTAATTTGTTCAGTTTGTGGGAATGTGTCTTGATGCAAATTCTCTAAAAACAGTTTCATAATGCTATAATAACAATCTCTTAAATATTAATGCTTCAGGGTTTTCACTTCTGTAAAAGAAAGTATAAATTATTTATACTCTTCTGCACTGCTTTTACAATCAGAGAAACCCAGGTAATATAAGAGACTTAAGCAACAGCTTAATGAAAAAAAATAAGAGGCTACAAGAAAATCTCCCTGCAAGATTGCTTTAACATAATCCCTCCCACCCCACACATTTAAAATTACACATTACTGGGGAAGCTAAAGAGGGTTAGCTTTGATCTGCCAGGTAGGAGTGCAAAAAGCCAGGTAACTCTGCCCTGGGACACACCAACAGCAAAGCCTCACCCTCTTTGGAAGCAGCAGGGAGGAGAGTCTGGCCGTGTGCACCTGCCTTGCTGTCCAGCCCAGCACAAGGGGAGAGAATAGGAAAGTTCCTAAAGTATTTAGAAATGTCTTCTGCTTTTATGGTATGGTGGAAACTCAGCCCAAAGTGCCAAAACAAACAAAAAAACAAAACAAACAAAAAAAAAAACACAGAACAACAAAAAACAAAAAAACAAAAAAAAAACAAAAACAAAAAACACCATAAGGAGACTGGAGGACACTGAGAAAAAAAGATTTGAGCTATTTCGCTGATGTTCTTAAGGATTACCGCTGTGTATTTCTACACAAAGTCAGGGCTTCTTTGAGAGCTAAGAGAGACCAGGGAACAAACTAGATCTCAAAGGTGAGGTCTGTGTGCAGTGTGGAGCCAGAGCCAGCCCAGGCAGGCAGGACAGCAGGGATTTGGGGACACCACAGCCAGACCAGCTGGGGCATTAGTAAGAAGGAAAGAGAGGCATGAAATAGTTTCTAAATTAAAATTGAAGGTGCAGACTAACAGTTCCCACTGAATTTAAGTAAACTGCAGGACAGAGACACTTAACACCAAAACACTCCCAGAACACCAGTCATCACATGATCCTGACATGGTAACCTCCATAGTTACAAACCGATGTCCCAAAAGGGTCCATCTTAGAGGGTAGGTAGGTACTTAGGGATGCAGCCTCGAGCACGGCGTAGCCTCAATTAGCCGAGGAGTGAGTGTGATCCAGGTGTATAAAGGAAGTCAGTTCTGTTCTGAAGCATAAACAGGACACAATTCTGAATCTGGTGACTCTAAACAGCCCTGTGGTCGCTAGGTTTTTGGTTGGTTGGTTTGGTTTGGTTTGGTTTGGTTTGGTTTGGTTTGGTTTTTGATTTTGGGTTTTTTGAGGGGTGGGGGTTGGGTTGGGTTAGGTTGGGTTGGTTTGGTTTGGTTTGGTTTGGCTTTTTTTTGTTTTTTTTTTGTTTTTTGTTTTTTTTTTGTCAACCATCCCCGAGTGGTCCTGGGGTGAATAAGGAAACTAACTGAGCAAGCTAAGAGAAACCAAGCCACTAAGTACCACTTCTCCATGGCCTCTATTTTAGTTCCTGCCTCTGGGTTTCTGCCTTTTAGGTCCTGCCTTGTCTTCCCTTAAAAGGTGACCTGAAAGTTGTAAGCTAAAATAACCCTTTCCTCCCCGAGTTGCCTTTGGTCATGGTGATTTATCACAGCAATAGAGGGAAAACTTCTAAGACATGTATGGTGAGTTGTAGAAGTCCAGCCACACATCTGAACTTTACTAACAGTGTTGATGAACTTGCTTCAACCTGGAATAAACACCTGAAATATTAGATCATTCTCCCACAACTATTCGTGACATATTAATTCTGTTCTTTACTTATATCTACCTCATAACATCTGTAAGTATCACATCACTTATGACTGGGAAACCTCAGTCAGCCATTCTCAAGTTGCCAAAAAGCATCCCCCATCAGGCAGAAAGCTCCAGGACCACATGCCTCAAAGATGCACATTTGGGGGTCAGGATAGGAGTAAAGCTGGCAGTGGCCACAGAGAGGCAGACCCTGTGGTCTGAAACTGCTCTCTACAATGAGTGGTACATGGTATCTATCTTTCCAAACATACCCATGAATGGTAAATGACATCAGTAAAGTCATCCACAGCCTCTGAACATGTAGAGGAAAAACACAAAGAGGGTTGGTTTTTAACTTGTTCTGGTAATTCTAAAATTTCCAAGTTTAAATCTTTGAACCTAGAACTACAGACATCATTGATACATAAGTCTTAGCTTTTAATCTTCACTGTGTCTATACTTGTGACCAGAGATGAGGAGTCCAAGTTCATTTTTCAGAAAGGGAAAATAAGACATAGATGACGTGTCCAAGAAATCCACCCCTGACCTATGATGAATAGTGATAGAAAAAAAAAAAGAACACCAAAAACAACAAAGATTCTTTCGAAACAGGGACAACCATGACTCAAAATAACAAAAAGGACCCTATAATATGAGAAAATAACCAATAATCGTGTCCTTTAGACTATCCAAAGGACAGATCATAAATTAAATTAAAATATATTCAATATGCATTTAAGCCCATATTAGTATCCTTTGTTAACATATGAAATACAATCTATTCTGTATCTTCACTATAATTGTCTTATCGTTTAATGGGGAAATTGGCTCAGGTTAGGCTTTTTGATCTAACCTAAGGTAAAAATGTTTCTCCTTTATGCATAATTCCAACTCCAAGAAGATATGTTTATAAGACATTTTTGAAGGAAATTCTAGAACATGCACCACTGGTGCCCAGAATACAAAGTTTTCTCTCCTCAAACCTACCACTTTCCCCCACCACTCTACCACAGTCCACCATAAGCTTGACTCGCCTGCCACCCCCCACCGCTCTACCACAGTCTGCCATAAGCTTGACTCACCTGCCACCCTGAGCACCCAGGCTGATGACAGGAAGAGCCTCTTATAAGAACTAAGAACATATAAAAGCTTTGGCTGTCACATACCCCATCTTCAGTTTAAGGCCCCTCTAGGTGTGTCTACTGCCTTGTACTGTTCTTTACTGTTCATTGTCATTTCACACTGCAGAAACTAACTCATAAGCTCTTGGTCACTCTCTACTTGCACTGAGGTGGCAAGGCCTCTCTAGTCTACACCAGTTAACAAATCAACAATACTGAAAACATTTCCCTCATATCAACCAAGACTTTCTTCTTTACTCAGCAGCAACTCCAACCATTAAACTCAGAAATCAACATCCTAACACAATCCCTAAGACCATCGAGATATGTCAGCAAGAGCATCGGTATCCTTCCCTCAGTTCCAACCTCATGCAACCAAGAACCAATCAAGTCAACTGCAGGCACCCAGAAAACTGTACAAGCCTCTTTCTAACCACAACATCCCAAGCACTTCCCATCTCTCACCACTCCAAACATTCCACATAATAAGGTATGTACCTTGGTTTACCTGCTTGGCACTGGAATTGTTTCTAGAAGGAAGAACCCAACTTATTGTAAGGAGACAACAGGCTTGCCTAGTTTTGAGACATTTTATGACTAGTTCTAGGCAAAAATACATTGGTTACCCGTCCCTGAATAGCGGCCATCTAGCTGGTTCACATATATGCTTATCCTTCTTTGATTATCCCCTTGACCTTCTATTCCATTCTATGTACTCTTTGTGCCACACAAGATGGCCTCATTGATTCCTTCCCTGCTGCCTTCATGTTGTATTTGACTAGCAGCAAAAGAGGGGAACCCAGAGATAGAAAGACAGGATGACAAGAGGCCAGGGCATTTGCTTTACACATATATATGCACCCTACATATGCACCTTTCTATTTAGCCATAGTCATGAACCATGTAATCACAACACTGGGCAGGCAATCTGTTCCCAGTGGTCTCCATTCTCACTGGCTTTAAGGAACATTATCTTCTCCCTTAATTCCCTAGACCTTAGTAGCGGCAACTCCCATGTGTCCCTAGTCCCTGAATATTCTACCATTCCTTGGTAACTCTCTTAATTCTGTTCTTATTTTCTGGGTTGTCTTTTCATCATTTCATAGACTATATGAACTGGATTCTGTTTTCTGAAAGGTCCCAGGAACTTATCTACCACTACATTCTTCCTGCTGTCCCATCTCTCTCCTGAATTCCCCATCCCTTACCTCAGCCACTATTGCCCCATGGAAAGGGCAATATCAGCCTTGGTCTCCCACCAAGAATTTCAACCATGCTATATACTATAAACATGGCGCCTATTCTATCAGGAACACTGCATAGCTTTAATCCATGAGTAAGATATCCATGACCCGTCATCTACCAGTTCTGACCTGCAGCTGACTCCAGCGTACACTGTGTGTGCACACTACTTTTGATCCACCTGTGCATCAGTATGGTAGATGTACCTCATTATAAACTCCTCTCTTTGCTGATTCTCAGTCATACCCTAAACCAGCATTCAAGCACTAGCCAGGGTCTAGGCGGTCCTCTCCTGCTCCTCCATGCTATAACTGTCCCAGCTAACCCATAAAGAAATCCAAACACTGCCAGCAGGCATAAAGAGTTTGACATCACTAACAATGCCCACCAAGTAACAGCTTCAAATTCTGTCAGTGTTCATATAGCAAACCGAGCTACATTTGAGACCACATGAAGAAACCTCGTGGCCTTGGATGACTTTGAATAAGTTCCTTTTAAGAGGACTATTCTCTGTGCATTTAAAAACATCCTCATCTTGCAACAGAGGACTGCATGCCCAGCTTTGCAGCATGCCTCCATCTGTCCAGTGTATGACCTCTCTCTAAGAGGCTTCTCTCTACTTTGGCACCATCCTACCCCAGACACCAAGCAAACAGAGCTGCTTCTTCCCAAGAGCCTGAGTTCTTTTGATCCAAAACACCACTCCTTTTCCCTTGAAACAGCCTCCCAGCCCTTCTTAACCAGAACACTAGCTCCCTGCTTAATAATTCTTACATCTCCATCCAATATTCTTTTCTTCCTCTGTTCCTCTCGATGCCTTCACTTACACACTGATGTCAAAAAGAAGGTGGGGTAGGGAGGGCTACAGCCAGGGGGGAGAGGGTGTATTATCTCGCTGGCATTTTCTAATAGGGTCTTTAGAAATAAAAAATAAATAAATAAAAACTTTGAGGGGAGCTACACAAGCTGGAACGAATTTCTTTCAAGCCTGTTCAGCCTTTCTTGTGCTTTTTCCATTATCATTTTTATAGCGGAGATTTCGGTGAGGATTCACAGTGAGTCATTTTATGAGGCAGCTCCATCTGTACCATCTGCAGGCATGACTTTCCCATCACTCTAGACATTACGTATCTCCTTGTGGCAGCCCGGACAGGGGGTGGAGATTGCCAAGCCAGGTCACATGCCAGGAGTCCATCACTCATCTGGAGGGGATGGGCAGGGTCTGCTTACAATTAGGTTCAACTCCCGGTTCTGGATAATATGTCGCTCTGGCTGCAAATTCCTTCTTGCCAGCTCCCTGCTGGGCCCAGGAGGAGTTTAAGCCTGCCTTCTTGGTTTCTTTCCTTCTCTTTCTCCCCCTTGCTTGCTCTCCGATGTTCCCCTCTGTCAATTTCTCTTCCCACCATTCCAACTTTATCTTCCATGGTCCTTTCCCCCTTTCTTTTTCCTTCCTTGTCTTTTTTTTTTAAAAAATACCATTTCTCTTGTATGTCTCTCACACTTGCCTTCTTTCTTCAAGTCTCTTCCCTGTTCCTTCTGAACTGGTTATCTCTCTGTCTCTAGTCTTTTACAAAGGAAATTTTCACATCATGCTAACAGAGAACGCAGCTGTTTTTCACAAGGTAATCCAAAAACCAGGGCAGAACTAAGAAAAAAAAAATGATGAGTCTCTAATGGAGAGAACCTCACACTGAAAATGTTTTGAGACTAATTGGAGCTTATATGTAATGCTAATTACTAGTGAAAACAACCTGAAGCCCTTAGGGGTAATGGGTAAAGCTGTCATTTGTAAAGCAAGGATTGCAGAGGTCAGGTCACCATGTTTAAAAACGAAGTAGGACTCCTTCGGGCAGTCATTTCAAATCTATTTGTCACTAATGGAGCCCCTAAATTTGTGTGTGTGTGTGTGTGTGTGTGTGTGTGTGTGTTTCCACTTAGTTCTCCTACATCTTATTCATTTGTAGAGTAATATGACCAAGAACCATATTGGAACTATGGTTTCACACTAAATTTCATTCATTTGCATATAACTTGAATCTTACTTATAAGAGGTCTATAAACAGAGCTTTCCAAATGGTCAACACTGTCAGCTCCACTTGAAGGGAAATGGCCTGCCTTTCAGTCAGACTACTATCTATTAAACAGATGATGAACCTATTTCATGACTTTGTGACATTCACCATGGCAGATCTAAAGATCGGGGGTGGGGGAATTTATTTTTAAACATCACAGATATTAAAACAATTGGTACCAGAAACTCTCAAGTAGCTAAATCCAAATTAATGTGTGTTCATATCCTTGTTTGGTAATTTACATGTTACATGGAAATTCACACCCAAGAGTCTGTGTCCTCAGCTGGAAATGCTAAAATGGTTGGAAGAAAAATTTTACATGGAGTTCAAAAGTCCCAGCTTTCATTGTGAGCTGTGCACCCTAAGTAGACTTATACTGCCTCTGTAATCCTCAGCTTTTAAATGTTGAAACATTCCTGGGGTAAAAAATTGAAGCAAATAATATACAAATATCTTTTCCATGAATAGTAAATATCTTTACTTTCCAGAACATAAGCAGTATCAAAATGTTAAGCATCCCTGAAATAAATGATGGTTTGAGCAGTATTTAGTCCAGGAATCACTTTGCCAAAGTAAGAGCATTGTATAATCTATTATCCAACAGCCAAAACCTCCACCCCAGGAAGATTTAATAATGGGGGTAATAATGGCATTTTTGACAACACACCAGTAAGAAAGAATAATACATTAATTCATGGAAATATAAGTGAATTTATATATTAATTTATACAAAAATAAGAAGTATGATCCATAGCAGAGAAAAATAAGAAAAAGAAGCCTGCTTTATTTCTATACACTAATATTTTCTATATACTTTCGTCCATATATTCAGATCATCTTATTATCTATGGAGTTGAAATCTCCTACCTAGAAAAAGAAATAGAGCTTAAAAATTATGTAGTACGCTTGCCTCTACTATAGATGGCTCAGGGCAATCAACAACTTCTGTTATCACTGGTCCCAGATTTTGTTGACTCACCTGCTAACTCCTTGGGGGGTGGGGGGGTGGGAGGTAAAAGGAGTCACTTGCAATGCCCTGCCTCTTCTCACTTAGGAACTTCCAGAACAGAGCTGGCACACACATGCTCTCCGGGGCCCCACAGAACGAACGAACACACTTTCCCTTCCTCAGTGCATCTCACACATAAGGGTTACTGCAATCAGGAAACCGTCACTCATGGTGGAGGGAGCCTTCCAAACACAGAAAGCATGGGGGTTCAGGTGGAAAGATCGACTTCATACCCATTTCCAATGAGACAGAAGCAGAGCTTGGGTGAGAGTGAGGAAGCGGAATGGGCTGATAGCCAGAGAAAGTAGAATTCTCCTCAGATGGCCTCAGCACTCTAGAGCTGAAGGACACGAAACCTGGACAAATTCTTTAATCCTTCTTATCTCTGCTTTCTCATCTATAAGATTAGAAGCCTTAAGTAGATGGCCTCTTTAAAATTATTAAGCCCAGTAATTTTAAGTATTGACTAGATTAAACAAAGGCAAGCAATTTAGACTTCTAAATAAACCATAATTTACTCTAAGGGGGAAAAAGCAGCTCCTTTTGGAAAAAAAAAAAAGATTAGGAATCAGAATTGCAACATCCAGTTGCAATTTTAATTCTGCAAAGAGACACATGTTAAACACAATCAGGCCCCAGTCAGCCCAGCCTCTTTGGCATGACCCTGACACTAGTGGGAAAAAGGAGGGGAGCCTTATATCTGTCCCCTTAAATATACCCCTCTTCCATGCAATGCCAGCAATGGCAAAAGAAATTCCAACTGTGTGAACACTGTGGACCTGCATTATCTCACTGTCTAATGGCACAGAAAAGATCTCAAGTCAGAGATCAAGTTCCTTCTGCACAAGATGAATATTAAGTATTTTCCTAAGACCAAAATGGATTCATCTCTGTGGTGCCTTAGGAT
Organism: Mastomys coucha; assembly: GCF_008632895.1. Taxonomy (NCBI): domain Eukaryota; kingdom Metazoa; phylum Chordata; class Mammalia; order Rodentia; family Muridae; genus Mastomys; species Mastomys coucha. The sequence continues at coordinate 157,106,227 of NW_022196904.1, read as the reverse complement.
GGGAGGAGACAATTAAAGGGGGAGAGGGGTTCTTTTCACTTTGGACCCCATCTTAGAGCATGTCTTTGTATCCTGACTTCTCCAGTTGCAGGGCAGTAGGGTAAAAATGTGACAAGACTGTGAAAGGGGGGCTGTAAGGTTGCAGGTCTGGAACCTAACTATCATTTAGCTTGGGCTACCTTTGGCTCTCTTAGTAGGCATTCCTTGCCCACCTCAGTGTCTGGCCTAATATCCTTGTGACTATCAGGTGAGCCCTTTTGAAATGCATTAACTTATTGATTAGTTTTTACCAATCCAAAGACTAAACCACATCTGAAACCTCCAGCAGAGGCTCCCCCACTTCCCTGTAATCCACCTACCTGATGTTTCTGCCAATACATTTGAGAGGCTTCTTAATTTATGGCTTTCCTTATTGTATTTTTTTTTTAAGCTTCAGGAAACAGCACACCATAATATGGGGTAACCTAGCTCTGTGCTCCCAGCTTATGGTCACTAACGTTCGGCTCCTGAATAAACTACCTCCTAATCCTTTTGAGGCAGGAAAGGTTTCTTCTGCTACTATGAAAACAGCTCATAGTTCTGAGAATAAAGATGTATAAAAGACTAAAAGGCATGAAGGTATCTGCATTTATTACAGAAAGTTTAGGAAAGCTAAGGTTTTATAGTGCAAAATCAGCCAAGATCTTATCAACCAAGGCAGCCATACTCATTTTAATGTGCACATACTTAGATTACCTACAAAGGGAATCGCCATGCTATAGCTTATTTTCTGTGTGTGCTTGCATGAGTTTACATGCACCATGTACATGCAGGTGCCCATGGAGATCAGAAGTCACTACATCCCTAGACTGGGACCCAAACCTGGTTCCTCTACAGGAATAGTTAGTATGCTAAGCCACTGAGCCATCTCTCTAGCTTCAACACTATTCTTTATCAAATACTCTATTTGGGCATATATATGCTATTTCCAACCTCTTTTTGTTAAAAGTGTATGAACATATGATGCTTATATGGTCTTACATTCTGAAGGGCACAGACAAAATATAACACACTATGGGAAACACCTTTGAACATGCAAAACTCCATAACCATCCTTTTATGATTTTTCTTTGTAATTACAAGATATTACAAATTCCAAATCTCTGCCTGGATCGAAGTTTCAGAGATTTTTTTCCCAAACTGTAGTGCATTTTTTCTTGTAGAGGAGCCCCCACCCACCCACCCAGGACCCCCACCTTCTCAGAGAAGCAGCATACAAGATACCCAGGACCGGATGCTAAATGGCACGCAAATCCCAGCTGCCACAGAGCCGATGGGAAATAAATTGGAACACTTTTGAAAGTTCTAAGGTGATTATTGCCCAGTGCCCAGAGGTCTTTCAGCAATTCGCTTAAAATATTCCTTCATGTCAGAGCCATAATCACCTTTTCAAAATTGTGCCGTGGAGAGTCGTGGGTATGCATTTGGTGTGAGGGGCATAAATCTCTCTGATCCACACACTGCAATCTGCAGAGCCTCCCTTCCCACAGGAGCGGCTGTTCTAGGCTTCCCCAGGACAGCTGAAAAGCACATGTCTGCTCCCCAAATCTTACCTCCTCTTAAGCACTCTTCCCCCAACTTTCCAGCCCTGGGTTTGCACATTTCTCCTTGATAAATCCTTTCAAAGACAAAGCATGTATCTAGGCAAATCTGACTTTCATTATGCAAACCATACCTAAACACACAAAAGGACAATCAAATGTGGGTTGTTCTTCCTGTATTCCAAACTTCTGGGCTAATAACCACTTATCAGAGAGTGCATACT
>NW_022196904.1:157075681-157103448 GCF_008632895.1 Mastomys coucha | reverse complement strand
AATAAAAAAAAAAAAAAGGACAACCGAACTTAACGGATGTCAAGGGCCATGTCTGGATGACCATAGCAGTAGGACTTGCTAGCAATTGTTTTGTTTCTCCATTGAAAAGCTTCATACAAGTTTGATATCTAAGTAGAAAAGGTCATTCCGGTCTAGTGAGATGATTACCTGACACCAAGGCTAATAACATGAGTTCCATCCCCAGGACCCACATAGTGGAAGAACAGTCTCTTACAAGTTGTCCTCTGACTGGTACCTGCACACTATGACACTTGTGCAGACTAGGAAAAAAAGAACCCATCCCATATACATGTGAACAGACCCAAAGGATAAGGGTTTTGACTCCCCCAAAACCTTAAGAGTGTCATTTGTGTTTCTGAGGGCTTGGGCTGACCTCGCATACATCACCAAATGAAGGTTTGCGCGCCTTGAATCGTCCACAGATGGTGCTTGCTGTCTTTGAAACAGTTGGCCTTTTATTTCCATTACAGCCTATTATTGTTGCAGAGTGACTGATAGTACTGAAATGCATACAGATCCCTTGGCTTGACAGAGTTATTAAAGCCCATGTTTGTGTACCTGGAGTATGGAGCAAATGTCCTACCTCTGTGTCCATGGTCATTCTGAGTTCATCACTGTCAGAGCTCAGAGGCAGTTGCTAGGGGCTAAAGACTTTTAAAGGAATCTACCTGTGTTGTGGCAGCTGTATAAAACTGCACATTTCATGGAGGGAGATAGACGGATCTGGGGACCCTAGAGGCTGTTTAAAGAATATGCATCTCCTCTCCGGGAAGAGAGCATCTTTCTCAACCAGGCTCTCTGGAAAGAGTGGATGCATTTATCCCAGCTCAACAGCTTCCACGTGATGGCAAGTGTATCAGCAAACTCCACACTCAGCCAGCCTAAGTCCCCAAGGACAGTCTTCAGAGTCCAACTGCAAGAACTGATGATCAGTAGTCACAAAGACAGCCAGGCAGCAGAGGCAAACACAGCAATAAAGTGGTACTCTACCTGCTTTGTATGCTTCTTCCTAAATGGCACTGTACATGACTTATGTTGAATCCCAATGTTTATGGGACGGGTGCTGTTTCCAATTTCACAGGTGTTTATCCTGAGGCTCAGAGAAGTGTCATTGATTAGTCAGGTCTCCCAATTAGGAAGTGGCAGATCTGGGTTTGGTTCCAACTCAAACTTTGAAGCACCTGCCGGCAACTTCTACAGCAGGCACACAGATGCCTGATCACTCCTAGCTAAACATCATGGCCTACATTAAGCAGAAGACAAGAACATTTACAGTTGATTCTCATGAGGCAGGCTTCCTTCCCACTGGCAGCTGACCCAGGTCCTATCTCCACATACTAGATCACATAGACATATCACTGGAAAGCTATCCCCAAGCCCAAACAGCCATCCAAATGCCCAAAGCAAAGTAATATCCTTTGATTGACCATTTCCTTCTTCTGCTTTCCCCACAAAACCATTACCCACATCAACCAAGCATGAAACTAAAGCCTGTATTTATCTAACCCTTCTTCCCTAACTCCACGCTGTCAATTGAACCCTGTCTTTTCTCCTTCAAACTCATTCATTACCTCCTTGTTTCCTGTCCCCACTCCAGCACCAAGTCCTCAGATCCCTCATCTATCCTCCCAATGAGGCCTCCAGGGATTTCTCACACCTCTCCCTGGTGCTAACCTCACAGTGAATTCCTTCTTCTGGATAACAAGGCCCCTGCAACTGTTCCTACTCTATACTTCCCTCCCACTTAAAGACAGATGTGCATAATAAAGGAGAACTCTTCCATTATACTGCACTGGGAGCTGTGGACATTCGCTTGAGAGTGTGTGTGCTCCATATTATTCTCCTCACCAAGAAAACCTGCCCCAACAGGGGAAAAATTCCTGAACAGAACACCAATGGCTTATGCTCTAAGATCAAGAATCAACAAATGGGAACTCATAAAACTGCAAAGTTTCTGAAAGCTTTTATCTTTTTGTCAATAAGACAAAAAGGCAATCAACAGATTGGGAAAAGGTCTTTACCAATCCTACATCCAACAAAGGGATAATATCCAATATATACAAAGAACTCAAGAAGTTAGAGACTCCAGAGAATCAAATAACCCTATTTTAAAAATGGGGTACAGAACTAGACAAAGAATTTTCAAATGAGGAATATCTAATGGCTGAGAAACACCTAAAGAAATGGTCAACATCCTTAGTCATTAGGGAAATGCAAATCAGAACAACCTTGAGATTCCACCTCACACCAATCAGAATGGTTAAAATCAAAAACACAGTGACAGCAGATGCTGGCAAGGGTGTGGAGAAAGAAGAACACTCCTCCATTGCTAATGGGATTGAAAGCTGGTACAACCACTCTGGAAATCAGTTTGGCAGTTCCTCAGAAAATTGGACATAGTACTACTACTTGAGGACCCAGCTATACCACTCCTGGGCATATACCCAGATGATGCTCCAACATGAAATAAGGACACATGCTCCACTATGTTCATAGCAGCCTTATTTATAATAGCCAGGAGCTCGAAAGAACCCAGATGTCCCTCAACAAAGGAATGGATACAGAAAATGTAGTACATTTACACAATGGAGTACTACTCAGCTATTAAAAACAATGAATTCATGAAATTCTTAGACATATAGATAGAACTATAAAATATCATCCTGAATGAGGTAACCCAGTCACAAAAGAACACACACGGTATGCACTCACTGATATTAGCCCAATATTAGCCCAAAAGTTTCAAATAAGATACAATTCACAGACCATATGAAGCTCAAAAAGAAGGAAGACCAAAGTGTAGGTGTTTCCGTCCTTCTTAGAAGGAGAATAAAATACTCACAGGAGCAAATATGGAGATAAAGTGTAGAGCAGAGACTGAAGGAAATGCCATCCAGAGACTGTCCCACCTGGGGATTCATCCCATATACAGTTACCAAACCCAGGCACTATTCTGGATGCCATGAAGTGCATGCTGAAAGGAACCTGATATGGCTGTCTCCTGAGAGATCCTGCCAGAGCCTTACAAATACAGAGGCAGATGCTCACAGCCAACCATTGGACTGAGTACAGGGTCCCCAATAAAGGAGTTAGAGAAAGAACTGAAAGAGTTAAAGGGGTTTGCAACCCCATAGGAAGAACAACAATATCAACTAACCAGACCCTCCCAGAGCTCCCAGGGACTAAGCCATCAACAAAGGAGTACACATGGGTTCCAGCTGCATATGTAGCAGAAGATGGCCTTGTCAGGCATCAATGGAAGGAGAAGACCTTGGTCCGATAAAAGCTCGATAGATGCCCCAGTGTAGTGGAATCAAGAACGGGGAGGTGGGAGTGGGTGGGTGGGTGTAGGAACACCCTCATAGAAACAGGGCGAGAGAGGATGGGATAAGGAGTTTCCAAGAGGGGGAAAACAGAGAAAGGGGATAACATTTGAAATGTAAAAAAAGAAAATATCAAAAATGGAAAAAAAAGAAAGGAAAAGAAAAAAACAATCAAAATCAAACTCAAGGTGAATCTGAGATATTTATGGCAAGACTCATTCTGTGATGTCACAGGAGTCCACTGCCTCTCTGTGTGCACTGCAAGCATCCCTTCAGTGTCAGTTCACACCTGCCCATTGGCTCAGATCAAGATTATTATGTGCCAGCTATAGAGATTTTACTCCACAGAGTTATCTGCCTGTAAGGAACATGATCGTTTAATTATGGAAGACCAAAGCTTTCAATACTTCCTGTCTATGATTCCTCAGCATACAATTTCCAGATTATATTTTTGGGTGACACTGTGTTAGAATATTTTATTTTAAAAAAAACTACTGCTTGAATTGGAGATTTGATTTTTATTTTTTAAAAGATTATTAAATGAATTTGGCAGAAAGAAAGAAAGAGAGAGAGAGAAAGAGAGAGAGAGGAAGGAAGAAAGGAAGGGAGAAAGAAAAAAAGACCTGCCCCAGAGATCTGCACTAGTCTAGTCCAATCACTGTTGAAGATCTCATCCTCGGTGCCCAAGCATATCTGTACTCAACACCTTTGGTCTGAATATTCAACTTACTTCCTCATAGATGAACTTCGCTTTATTAGTCTTTGCCTCCCAAATAGATGCTATGGTTATATTAATTACAATTATGGTCAACTACACTGTTTTTCTTAATTGCATGAGTTGGACTCATGCATTTCATTGATGGAATGAGGTCTTTGTTTATAAAGTGTACACAGCAAGCCTGGAGGAGCGTGCACTGGAGAGTCATCACCCTCATTTCTAAATTAACTATGATAAAGTCAAGAACTTTTTTTTTCCAAAACCACTAATATTGGTTTGGTCTGACCTTGTAGGAAACATCTCGTGGCCACTGGTTGATGACAGTCTTCACTGAACGACTTGAGGGACACAGCCAATGAAAAAGCCATGTCATGCATCTAGGACTGTGTTTTGAGAAACATAGAGACTAGATAATGAAGTAAGGCCCATTACTTCATTAGATAATGAAGCCTGTACTAACCTAGGCATATCTTAAGTGTACTCTGAAAACATGTGTGTCAAAATGGTCAAGCTACTGACCACTACTAGAAGTGGGAGAAAACCAAGGAGGGAATATTTAAGTGATTCCAAGTTAAAAACTATTAAAGGAATTAGTACATTCAAAAACCTATACCATCGAAGGCCATTCTAGCAGAGCCAAAGATACAACCACTAAATGGAAGCTTGAGGAGTACAAAACTCCTAGTTTTGTATGTATATGAACCACGTATGTTCAACGTTAAATGCCTACAACAGAAATGCTTTAGAAAGATTTCCACATTAAGTAGAAACTGGTGCAAGCCAGATATAAAAGCACATGCTTGTTACCCCAGCACTAGGAAAACAACAACATGAGGATCAGTACAAGGTCATCCTCCTCAGCTACAAAATAAGTTCAAGACCAGCTTGATCTACATAAGATCATGTGTTCTAACGAAAAAATAAAAAAAGTAAAAAGTAGAAGGAGGAGGAAGAGCTGCAGTGAGATGGTCCATAAAAGTCTCCCATGCTCCTTTCTCCTGTGCTGAGTCGGAGGAGACCCTGGACTTCCCCTGACTGCTAAGAACAAGAGTGCCTATTGGTCCGATGCACACAAGCTATGCTTATTTTCTGACCCAGCCACAGTGAGCTCCATCTACAGTAGGAAACGCAAGTACTTAAAGCAGGCAGGCAAGTAGCTAGCTGTCTGTATCAAACTGAGAAAACGAGCGTTAGAATAAAAGTCCAGTTCAGAACTAAGTCCAGAGATTACTCAGCATATCACACTCTAGTTCTTTAAAATATATATATATATATATATATATATATATATATATATATATATGCCAGGGAAACTGAAACAACTCATTTCCGACCCCTGATGTGTAGCACAGACGTTGACATTGAAGAATTCTGGTTTACTTTGCTCTGTTTGCTATAGCTACAAGTCAGAGTTGAGTAGTACGGACTTCAAGTCTGAAGGACTGGGTTCATTAAGAGTTAATAGCTGCTTTTCTAGCCACTGTTTCCCTGGCCTTTACTAAGACCCACGGACTCTGCCATGGCTTCTCTAGTCTTTTGTATCCATTCTGTAACCTACACACATGTATAGTCTAATTATTGTTGATTCGAATTATGAAGTCTAAAAGTTTATATGGAAGAATTTGTGCTTGCTGGTAGGTACCTGTTGAAAGGAACCAGGACTCCCTGGTCAGTTGCAGCTAATGAAACTGACATAGCTGGTGCATTTACCTTTATTCACTCAATTGTGGCATTGTAGAAAAGCACAAACATGTCTGTTTCAGAGCTAGTGTACCCATAAAAATTATCTTTTAAAATCCAAAGTTCACCAAGTAGTTCTACTCAACCTTCCAACCGTCTAGTTTTTAAATTTAAATCGAAAAAGTGAATGAAATTTCAATTTCGAAAAAAAAAAAAGCTTATGTGAAGTCACTAGAGACTTTCATCCTGGTTTCTCTGTACTCTGATGAAACTTCTTATAGTCCCAGCCTCCCAAGACGTCAAACTTCTCTTGCCTCTGTCCCCTGTACCTTCTGGGGGATTTACATGAACATTCTATCAGAAGTGAATGGTCGAAATTGGAACATTACCCAAATCTGGAGCCATTCAAAGGGCTGTGCTGCTCCCCCAACCCTCCCGCCCCCCCAGCACACTTACAGTACCGCCCAAGTCCCAAGCTTAACAAGAACTTCAGACTCAGGCGGTGTTCTTTGCAATTGGAAGCACATTGTGAGTTGTGAGTCATCCTGGGCATCCAGCATGTGCTTTGCCTGCCAGAACACCCATCTTCCTCACCATTCCTACCCACTCCTTCAAAACACCTTTGATAATTGGACCTGGTGCCCGGGAGAGGAAGAGGAGGAGAAGTCATTCTCCTGACCCTACAAACCATCTGTTCACACCTGGCAGCTTGCGCTTTGATTATCCTCAACTCCAGTTGGGTAACTACAGATGTCTCTAATTTTCACAAAGCAAAGGAGCCCTTGTCTGGAGTAAATGAGATAGATAAATTAGGCAGGGAAGGGAAGGAGTCAAAGGTGTCTCCCACCACTTTTCATCTGTGGCAATCCCAGGCTCTAATCTATTGTACAAATGTCTGCACACAGCATGCCCACACTTGCTTGTAAACTCACAGGCAAAAATCTCACCTGGAGACAGTGAATAATGTCTGTTTCATGCCTTTTGCCCCTAATATACTTTCTGTTTTGAAGGCATCATATGGATTAAGTTAGTAACACCCATCCTCACATATTCAAGCCACTATCTCCCCCTAAATCATCCCTCGTTGGAACTTGACAGGTGATCACACCTTGTCCCATTTCATGCCACCACTTCCCATGAGCAAATTAGTCTTGCTTCACAAATCACAGGCTCTTTTCCTGAGTGAAACACCTTCCAAATTACAGGAACTTTTCCCTCCAAGGCGTCAAAGTTCTGCTTTCTAAGGTCTGTGGTGTTCTACCAAGGGGCTTCATTGTTTTAAAACGCCAAGTCTTGCTTCATCTCTTTGGCTGATGGTATTATCATAAAAACTCAGAAGAGACTTCGCCAAGCCCATGACAACTTCATTTCCACATTTAATAGGGTCTCTTCTGGGCAAGGCTCCAGGTGGCCCCAGCCTTGTAGCCTTCAGAGAGACAAAGCTTTACCTGGAGCTGCTCTCCCAAATCTAAGGTGCAGAGAGAAGGATAACAGACTGTCAGCAATGGCCGAGTGTAGTTTACAAAGTTAAACCACAACTGCTTGTAATTTGCCAGCTCGTTCTGAACCACAGTCAGACCAAATACAACCAGATGCAGCAGTTTCATGAAAATAGACACCATAGATGGGTCAAGGAATGTTCGTCCTTTTCTTGCTCCTATCGAAATACCTCATGCTTACACTGTCCTACTGATGTTTCTGTCTCCCTACGTAGTCATTCTTCTGTCCCCTAACAGAGCATCACCTCAGCATTCCTACATAATTACATTCTACCGGATGCAGTTCTGTTAAAGTTGGGGGAAAAGGACCAACCCCGAGATCCCTGGCATACAAGGCGAATGTTTGACAAAGCCTGGCCAGCAAGATCATTCCTTCATCCTGACCACAGCCATAGTATATGTGACCCAGACCTGAGCACTTCAAAAAGTATAGGGAAATAGACATATTCTTTACACAAAATTTCTAAGCCAATAAAATATAAGCCTGGATCTGCCTGTGAATAATTCTGTCACCAAGAATCAAGGGTCAAGGAAAGGTTCTATGTGAGGATAGCATCCTTAAAGTAGGAAGCTCTGTCAACATAAAGAGGTAAGCCAGGTATGGTGGCATATGCCTGTAACCCTAGCACTTGAGAGACAGACTCAAGAATAACAGGAGTTCAAGGTCACCCCAGCTACATAAATGTTGTAAGCTAGCCTGAGCAATGTAATACCCTGTCTCAATGAGACATAAGATGTGAATACATTGTTTAAGAGGCATGTGGAGCCATTGAAACACATGAACCAATCAATGTGCTTTCTGACGCAAGACCATTTTATCTAGGTTTCTATTTGAGTACAAGTTCCACCAGTGAGAGGAAGGAAGTCAAAGCCATTGGCTGTCCCACATGACTCATGCACTGACTCAGTTTTAAAGCTAATGTCCAACACCTATGTTAAACCTTACGTTTAATGTGAGACACTATCTTTACCCTAATGGTTTACTATTAAGAATCCAATTTTAACCTGATTCTTGTTTTGAATTGTGTTCAGAGTTCCAAGTATATCAAGGACTTTTTAGTTCATTTTTACCAAAAAAAAAAATGAAAGTGCATGGATTTGTACCAAAATCCAGGATCTTCACACAATTCACACCCGGGAGCTTCTGTTCCTGATATGGAGCTTACTCCCATTACACTGGTGAAAAATACTAAATTCGTGCCTAATAAATCTGACAGAAAGGAATATGGTGGCCACATGTTATTTATTGACACCCAGAGTCTGTCCCTCTGATGTAATTTTGGAAAACACCTCCCTATCTATATCGCCTACATGCTTGATGGGATTTTCACATACAGGATGCTTGCTTTCAGCCCCAGGCAGGACTACAAGATGCAAGATGGCCCAGGGAAGGAGTTACTCCTTCTTGGTCTGCTTTTGTAGCTCCTCCTGTCATCTTCATGCCTCAGGGCTCTTCTGTTTTCCATCTACTCTCACTCCTAAATTGATCTCAGTCAGCCTTGTAGCTTTCAACGCCACCCATCCACAGCTAGCTTCCACACTGCACATTCCATCACAGACCTGCCCATTAGACTTAACTGCCTACTACATGTCCATTTACTATCGCTGATACTTCCATCAGCTCTCACCCTAACATGTCCAAGCCAGGCTCCCAAGGCCCTCAACCCCAGATTAGCTCTTTCCTGCAACCTTTTCCATCTTGGAAAATTATCCAGGCCAGAAGACTCAGGAGTCACCATGGACTAATCTCTTTCCTTCACTCACATATCCTTACTACCATCAAATCCTGACAGCTGTCTCTTCATAATCCTGAACTACTTACTCCTCTTAGCAACACTGAGCTCGCTCTTGCTCAAGCCTAAGTAATCACCCACCTGGAAAACTGCAGCAGCTTTGTTACCTCCTTTTGCTCCATCCCTCCATGCATCCTGTATCCTCCATCCAACAGTTAAAAGCATTCCTCTGAAAATGCATGTCAGGGGGCTGGAGAGACACTCCATGGCTAAGAACACTTCCCACTGATGCAGACGACCTGAATTCAGTGAGCTTCCATGATATTGGGGGCTTTTGTCTATCTGTTCACAATTGTAATCTGAGAATCTACAACAATGGTTGCACTCAATTGGGAAATGGATGAGGAATAACTATGGTTCTCTTAGGGAAGAAGTCTCGTAGCAGAAAGCTGTTGGAGCAGCTTCCGAGACCAAGGCCTGACAGGAAACCAACCATTAGCAGCTGCCTCTGCAGTCTGAGCTCTTCTCCGGTTTACATGGAGGCTCAGCTCTTCTGTTTCTATGCATGACCCAGATCCAACCCGTAAAGTTCACTCCCACAAGACTGCCCAGTGGCTAGAGGAGGAACTGACTTAAGCATAGCAATGAATGGCTTCTTCCTGTGACTTCTCTGAGGTGAGCATCATACTGCTTATGTTAAACTTTATTCATTTAGCAAAAGCATCCTTCCTTTAGAAAACAAAGATGTCCATCTCCATCTTTTCTCTTCAGATAACATCGAGGCATTGAATCTTCCACAGTAAATTTAACTCAATGTGGTAGGATACCAATACCGTCCTTTACCTCCCTAATGTGAAAGATTAACTCAAAATAATCCATAGTATCTAAAACAGCTTCTTGAAAATACTACAAAATCCTTGTGGTTTTAGGTTGGAGAGATATTTTATTAGCTAGGCATAGAAAGCATAAACTGTTACAGAAAATGTTATAATTCAGCTGTGAAATAGTTCTTCCTGCCCAACCCCTGCTCCGCACAAAGGCTCATGTTTAGAAGACTTAGTTCCAAAGTGATAGTGCTGTTTAAAAAGGTTCTGGAAACTTCAGACAGCAGCTGAAGCAAGCAAGTCCTTGGGAAGATGTCCTTAAGGTCTGTATCTTGACTCTTGGTTAATATCCATCTCTTTCTTTTTCTCCTGTTCTCCCACTGCATGTGTGTGCTACATTCTTCTCTCCCTCCTTTCTGTCGGCTACCATGATGTTCTGCCTCAACACATACCTAGAATCAATGGACCCAAGGACTCTAGACTGAATGCTATGGACTGTGAATGCAAGTAAATCCTTTATTCCAAGCAGGATGGAAGGAAGAGAGAAAGGAGAAAAGAGAGAATGAGAAAAATAAAGGGAGAAGAGAGGAAAAAAGAAAAGAATGAGAAAGAGAAGAGAGAAAAGAGAAAAAGAAAGCAAGCAAAGGAGTTAGGCTACCTCTCCAACAGAGGTCTGTGTGACTGACAAAGGAAAGGCATGTGAGGAGAAACGCCTTTACCTCCCTATCAACAACCAGAATTTCAGTCCAAACCTGACAAAACTCAAGCATGAGGACTATGAAAAATACCATATTGCCTCTAAACATACTTGATCTCAATCTTTATTAAAGAGAAAAAAAAGAGGGGGAAATAAAACAGAATATCAACAGTGGTTGTCTTGAAGGTAGAACAGGTAATGATTTGTGCTTGTTTATTTGTCCTTCCTGAATTTTTATAAAATATCTAGCTAATGAAGAAGTATTGCTTTGGAATAAAAAAGAAAAATTAAAAGCTGGGTGTGGCAGTGCACCCCTTCAGTTCCAACACTGGAGAGGCAAAGGCAGCAGATCTCTCAGTTCAAGATCAGTCTGGTCTACACAATGAGTTCCAGGACATCCAAGGCTGCACAAAGAAAACTTATCTAAAAAAAAAAAAAAAATTAAGAGCTACAAGGAGGGTCTGAAAACAGTGACACACACACACACACACACACACACACACACACCCTGCTTGCAGAAATCACAAGATGTGAAGTGAGATCCTTGTCTTTGGAAAGTCTTTCAATCCTGGAAAACAACAGAGAGGACAGGAGGAACAGGAGAGGACAGGTAGTCCACAAAGAGAAAAGAGTATCCACCAGTGCTTCCCAAGTGACATTCATGAAACCATCTGTAGCAGAGTCACCTGGATGCTTATTAAGAAGGGATATTCCTGACACCCAGCCCAAATGTCTAGGGTCAGGCCCAGGGAGGTGAGCTGAGCAACCCCCCTGTGAATGTAGTGCCTGCTTAAGTCCAAGAACCAGAGGAGGAGAGATGAAGGGAGCTGCTTTAAGCCTCTGGTGGATTCAGCAGAGCTCGGCTTGAGTGACTCCAGCTGACTAATAAAGTGTAACTAAGTAGGGAGAGAAAAACACAATCCATCAGCAATATCACTGGGCTTGCTGTGTGCGTTCTGTGGTGAAGAAAGAACCTACCTCACACGCCAGTAACACATCTGCTCCACCAAGTGCCGTCAATCCATCAGCCAGTTGTGAGCTAATGCAGGAGAATCTTTGTGTGAAAGCTTCTTTGACAAGTGATAGTACTTGAGGCTTAAATCATTTTTTCCCCATAACAAAACTTTCCTCAGTAGATGCCGGATCCACCCAATCAGCACTGAATAAACACATTTGTTAGACTTCCAGGAATTTTAAGAAGATGGTGTGTTAATAGGTAATCAGTTTGATATGTGCCTGGCTTTGACTCCCTTTGCACGGGGGCTTTCTCACCAAGGGCGATCACTTCTTTCCTGAAAAGTACTGAAGTAATAAAGCTAAAACCTAACTGCCTGGGAATGTTAGAGTAAAACTCTGGGAAATAAAGTCATAGAAATGTGAAAACATCTGCTTGTTTAGGTTCTGGGAATATAGAAACAGAGTTTCAAAATTGTGAAAACAGAGTTCTGATGATCAGGATGTTAAGTCAGAATGACCAGGCTAAGACCAGCCAAAACAAAAATAACTGGTGGTCACAATGATGTTAAGGTCTACAAAAACAAGATTAGCAATTCTCTGAATAACTCCCCAACCCCTCCATGTGGTGAATTTCAAAAAAGACCACAAACTGTCACCCTGACCTTGCTGCCAACAATCCCCCTACCACCTAGTTACTCAGCCCCTTCCCAGAGACTTTTCAAGGGCAAGTACAGAGCTGGATAGAGAAATTGGCTGACTAAGCCAAGAACAGCCCCCTGAGCAAGCCAACCACTGCCTGATGAGATCCTTTGTCCTGTGTTCCACCAACCAGCTAGCTAGCCCTGTTGCCTAAATCTGCCCTCTGTAAGGTATAAAAGATGTGTACTTCTGAGTTCAAGGTTGACCCTCCCTGTGAGGGTGGGCAACCCCATGTGGATCAGTAAACCTCATGTTATTGCAGCCATCTATTGTAAATTTGTGTTCTGTTTTACAACATTGGTGCATTGGCTGGGAAGGCCAGGAATCTGTGCTCCCCAAGATTCACAATTGGCTGAGAGATCGGAGGTGCTCCAGCAAGTCTGTGTTATCTTTGTTACTTTCTGCTTTGTTTCGTGTTTGTGTTCTGTGTTATCTGTGTCTGCTGTCTGTATCTGTAATCTGAGAGGCCTGGGTTTTGGGGGTTTCAGGAGAAACCCATCTGGGGTCCAAGAGAGAACCATCTGGGTGGTCACTGAGGGGCCTGTGAGGGTCTAACAGCTGTGACGAGCAGACGAGCTAGGTCATCACAGGCCACCAGACCTGGGGACACTCCAGGGTCAGGATTCTGGGGGATGTTCCAGAATCCAGAATCCCATTGGGAGGTAGGATCAGGGACGGTCTTCCTCTGTCCGGAGGCAGCTAGGCTTCAGCTGCCATCTGAGTCTGGTATGGATAGTATCAGGCATCTGTGGAAATCGCGTGTTGGACGACTCTGTTTTGGTTTTGTTTGTCTTGGTAACTTTTTGTGGTATTGTTGTATCTGTGTGTGCAGGAGCACCTGGTGTCTGTAATTGAACTGAACTGTGTGTGGATGGTCTTTCTCTGTGTTCATGGACCTGACAAGGTAGAGCTGTTTGTGTGGTAATTATTTTTCTCTGTGTTTCTTGGTATCTTGTTCTATGTTCTTGGACTTAGACTGATGACTTTTACCCCCTTGACTATTACCCTTGACCACTGGATGGATATTAAAGCTAGAGCACACAATTTGTCTGTTGGAAAGAAAAAAAATGGCAGGCTCTGTGCGCCTTGGAGTGGCCATCCTTTCAGACTGGGATGGCCACCTGTGGGCTCCTGTTTAGACAAGATGAGGTTAAAAACAAGATTTTCCTGCTGGGGGGACACCCTAACCACGTCCCCCTTCGTGGGTTCCTCCTTTTGTTTCACTTTCAGATTCAGGTCTGTTGAAAGTTTGTGTAGATCCCCTCCTCCCTATTCTACTCTGCTCCCAGTAACATGAGGGGCAGCTGCTGCTTTGAAGCCCACAACACCTCAGCTTCACTGGTGCGGGCTCCCCAGAGGCCAAGGTCAGGTGTGGCCAGAGAGCAGGGCCCAGCAGCTGGGACACAGAGTGGGCAGGCAGGGACTCCTGAACAACCAAGTAGGTTTTTTCAAAATAGATTAATTGGGTTAAAATATTGTCTTTATTATCTGGTTCAAAAATTATTGAATTGGCATCTTGTAAATTGTGGTTTTGTTATTGTGTAAATGTGATTGGATATTGAAGCCTTGGGAGTCATGCTTTGCTTACCAGGTGGTGGGCACTATTTAGATAAATAATTCTTGTTCTGTGTTTCATGTTAAAGAAAAAATGGTTTAAACTTTGATTTAGCTTAACTTGTTTAAAGACAGTCCTAATTTGCACAGCAGAAACTGATAAGCTGTGGCTGGGAGTTAAGCACAGCTAAAAAAGCGCTGATAAAGACTGGGTGTCTGCATGAGCCACTCTTTTAAAGGGGACAACAGCTTTTTGCTTGTAATATTGGTAACAGAAAATTAGCTTAAAATTGGTAACTCGGGGTTGGAATCATTCTAAACAAAAACACGTGACATGAGCCAACCCAGGAAAACAGGTCTTTATTTAAAACAATGTCTCTTTGAGGATGTATTAAAAATTGCACTGTCATGCATTCATATGTAAGAATTGGCAGCTAAACTTTGTATTATGACAGTAATGCTCTTGATATTGATTTTTAAAAAGAATGGAATGTTTAAAACTGAGTTTTGTTTCTCAAAAGTATGGTTATGCCTTAATATTACAAAAGTTAGAAGGGTTGCAAGGTAAGTTTTTGAGAGATTTAGTGCAAGTTGCAGAAGGATTTAGTGCAAGTCGTTGAGGGACAGAGAAGCAAAGGAAGAACAGGAGGAAAGGAGACAGAAGGAACAAGAGGCTAGAGAGCTAAAGAGGGAAAAGAGACAGAAAACACTGGCCACTGTAGTGAGAAAGGTCAGTGCACGTACTGCAAGGAGAAAGGGCACTGGACAAGAAAACGTCCCAAAAAGCCAAAGGGGAAGAGAGTCCCACACTCCAGGGTGTTGGCGGTGCAAGAGGATCCTGAAGGAAAACTGAGGCTCAGCATTAACTGACCTCATGTATAAACTAGCATATGAAGGATAGAGATGCACTTAGAATGGAGATCCTCCTAACTAGAGAGAAAAGGAATGTCGCAGAAGGACTGTGAATGTGTGAATGTGGAGAAGGCATAGTGAAAGGATAAAATGTTTGGAAGAGGGTTTTTGAGAATGGAGTCTAGTAAAGTGGGGACAAGTGATGAGCAATCTGGAGACAAATGGAAGAAAGGGTTAGTTTGCCTTGGAAATAAAAAGTGAATAGCTAGCACCTCTGTCCCTAGAGAACACAAGCCTAGGAAGGAAACCTGGAACAGCTGCGGCTGTTGCTGGGAGGAGGCTGTTCCATAGAGTTGGTGTATGTGCAGTTGTCTGTTACTGAACCAGTGGGAGATGCCTTCCCTGCTGGTCCCTGGTCAAATGCGCCCATCCAATGATGCACTCTTAGCATTAGCAAAATAAGGAATTTTATCTTGTTCTTTACATCAGAAATGGAGACTTTGTTATTTGGAGACTTTGAGGCACTGAGAACCCAAGTATCACCCAGATAGATTCCTTTGTATTTATGTTTAAAGGTTTTGTTTTTGTGTTCTTGAAAAAGGTGATTGAAGTGTTTACACCTTCCAGAAAACTAGATTCCAGAGAATCAAACAAAAATATATCTTAATGATACTGAAAATTTGTCTTGAGATTTATATATTACAGAATATACAGCCTTGGTGAATTTCCTCGTCAAACATGCTAAACTGGCCTGCTTGAACTCCGGATGTCCTGGACTTCAGCCTGATCCAGTCAAGACACAAACATCAGAAGACTAATAAATGCTGTTTTTCCTCCCCGCCCCCCCTTATATCTCAGTGCCTTCGTTCAGCTTGAAGGAGTTATGAAGAGTCGTCGACCCAGTTCCCTGGGCTTTGGGGCTGGAGAGGGTTGTTGATAGGTTGTTTTTCTAGGAAATGTAAAATGGTCATATTTGGAACAGGGAAGAAGTAGCCAGATTTAATTGTATAACCATAATCTTATTTAATAGAAAACCTTATAATTGCTACTAAGTTAAAGTCATATGTTCCTATTTGGTACAGAATGTATTTTAATACAAAATCAAAGTTATCTTTGGTATAAATTTCTTCTATCATAATTTGGAGAAAAGAACCTTCTGACAATATTTACTCTGTACTGAAAATTATTTGTTTGGTACATAGATAATTTAAACTAGAAACATTGTGTAACTAAAATTTGATCAGGTATTTGAGTATTTCTTTAAATATAGATTTATTCCCAGAAAGTTTGCTTTAACATTTATATCATTAGTTTTGTGTTTTGTATTCCATGTTTGTAGTAGTGATTGGCAAAAGTTGAGGCTTGTGTTATAAACCATTTACATCTTAAACTGGTATGCAAGAAATGAGTAAATGCTTTTAAATTGAAAATTTGTTGGTAAGTTAGGTGCACAATAGTGTTCTTATTGACTGAGAGGTGTAGCTAATAGAGTTCTGTTGTGAATACTTCAAAACCAAAAATGAAATTTTCTGTATCCATTTAAGAAATTTCTGGTTTCGCCGGGCAGTGGTGGCGCACGCCTTTAATCCCAGCACTTGGGAGGCAGAGGCAGGTGGATTTCTGAGTTCGAGGCCAGCCTGGTCTCCAGAGTGAGTTCCAGGACAGCCAGAGCTATACAGAGAAACCTTGTCTCGAAAACCCAAAAAAAAAAAGAAAAAAGAAAAAAGATATTTCTGGTTTCAGTAAGAGTTGTCTGTAGGCTTATAAGTAATTCTTTTATTTCCCCTAGTAGACAGGGCTTAGACCTAGTCCTTCTCTTACTGTTATTATAGACAGATCTGAGATATTTAGACCTGTGAGTTTAGGGACAAATTAATAAATTCATGGCTCTGAGTTTATTGCTAGGGTAACTTCAAGATTTTAATTAAAAATAACTGAGAGTAGTTCACATATTACAGTCCAGATCACTTTACATAGATACTGGGTTTTCAAAAACATCAGAAATCCACAGAATGTTACATCTAATATTATTTATTCATTTGACTGGAGACTTGTCTGTTCCTGACAGCACTCCTTTCCCAGGCTCAAAGAAGAAATTGAGCATCATTGGAGTTGCTCCAGTTGTGGTGAGACAGCCACCAGGCAAAAGTTGCCTCTTCATCTGCAGACAATACTGTCCGAAAAGGATACATAGGCCTAGGACTGCCTATATCTGCTGAGACAGAATAGGCAAGTCCTTAATATTCCTGGTTCTCTTGTCTGTCAGACATTCACAGACCAGGAGGCTGAAGACCGATGTTCCAATGTTTTGAAGTAAGGACTGTCCAGGTATCCAGCAGTCTCTATCAATTGTCAATATTTTAGGAAGCCATGTTAGGCTTCCCATATATTCTCTATTATTCAGTCATTCTTGGATTTCTGATAGAGTTGAAAAACTATATAATCTCCTAGCCAGCCTAGGTTGTTATATCACCCTTATGAAGATGTGCTAGATTATTGGGATCCTGATGCTAGAGACTTAGTAAGACACAAAAGAGAGAGTTAGGGGTTACCTTGGCAGTTATATTGGCACTGAGTTTAAGAGCTGCAGGGACAACTACAGGATCATCTGATATTGCCTTACAGCATAAGGCTTATGGAGAACTTAGAACTGCCATTGATTTAAATATAGAAAGAATAGAAAAGACTTTAGCTGAGAGAGTCTTGTGTGCTGCACTGAGAAAAAAAATGTTGTTTTTATATAGACCATTCAGGAAGAGTTAAGGACAATTTAGCTAAGATTAGGGAACGTATTGATATAGTGCAGATAATGATGTTAAGACAGCAATATAAGCCCATCATTGTCACCAGTGATGAGACCAAGTTATGATTGTAAGATTAAAATCATGCAATAGGAAAAGCTGGGAATGAAGTAATAAAGCTAAAACCTAACTGCCTGGGAATATAAGAATAAAGCTCTGGGAAACAAAGTCATTGAGATGTGAAAACATCTGCCTGCTTAAGTTCTGGGAATATAGAAACAGAGTTTCAAAATTGTGAAAACAAAGTTCTGATAGTCAGGATGTTAAGTCAGAATGACCAAGCTAAGACCAGCCAAAACAAAAATAACTGGTGGTCTCAATGATGTTAAGGTCTACAAAAACAAGATTAGCAATTCTCTGAATAACTCCCCAACCCCTCCCTGTGGTGAATTTCGCAAAAGACCACAAACTGTCACCCTGACCTTGCTGCCAACAATCCCCCTACCACCTAGTTACTCAGCCCCTTCCCAGAGACTTTTCAAGGCCAGGTGCAGAGCTGGATAGGGAAGTTGGCTGACTAAGCCAAGAACAGCCCCCTGAGCAAGCCAACCAATGCCTGGTGAGATCTTTTGTCCTGTGTTCCATCAACCAGAGTAAGCCAGCTAGCCCTGTTGCCCAAATCTGCTCTCTGTAAGATATAAAAGATATGTACATTCTGAGTTCAAGGTTGACCCTCCTTGTGAGGGTGGGCAACCCCATGTATGTGGATCAATAAACCTCATGTTATTGCAGCAATCTATTGTCAATTTGTGTTCTGTGGGTTGAGCCAAGATTACAACATTACAAGTACCCAGACTCCCATGCCTGAGTTACCCGTTCCTCTCCCACAGATGGGCCACCACTTCCTCTTCCTTCCCTGGCCCTCTCCTTCAAGGCCACACCAATTAGGATTTGACCACTGTGAGCACAAGCCCCACCTTGGTGGCTTATAACGCAAGCCAGGTTTGCCTTCCTGCCCAACAAGAAGTGTACCACCAGGATAGGCATGTAAGGACTTCATCCATGTCCAGGGTTCCTCTGTCCTCCTACCCCACCCTACAAGGCTCATGGATTCTACCTTCTTAGTTATAAAATGGCCCTGCTGCTGGGCATCCTATCTGCAATGTTAGACAAAAGGGAGTCAGAGGGTACTGGCATAAGTCTTCCAGCCTAAGCCTGACATTATTGTGTGTATGGGTGTTTTGCCTATACATGTCTGTGCAGCTTGTGCATGCTTGGCATCCACAGAGGCTGTAACTGGACTTACAGGAGGTTGTGAACCACCATAGGGGTGCTGGAAGTGGAACCAGGTCCTCTATAGGAGCAAACTGCTCTTAACTGCTGAGCTAGCTCTCCATTGCCCAGTCTGACCCTCTTTATACTGAGGAACAAAAAGGAGTAATACTTCCCTGGAAAACCTTGTGGTGTTTCATTTATTGGCAAAGAATTTTGCTCACTCTAAATATTGAGAAAGGTCACAAATACAAGTTGGAAGTCCCAAAGACAATGAGCAGTTATGAAAGGGACTCTGGATGGTGAGAAGGCCATGAAAGAGGTATCGAAATAGTAACTGACCACGCAGTCTTAATAAGTCAGAAAGATATGGCTAGAAATCACAACCATGACAGCAGCCAAGATGATGATCCATGCGCCTCCCCCATTCCCAACCCCCTATCCTCATACCCCTGTCTCCTCCTCTTAAAGGAGTAATGGAGCCTTCTGGTGTACCGATAACCAACACACAGCACCTAGCTCAGAGGCAGGAGCAGAAGCATTGTGGTTGGAATACAAAATCAAAGCCACACAACCCAGAATTTCCCTGCCTCATATTATCCTGAAGGGATTAAAAACAAACACAAACAGAAAACCCAACAGGCAAACATTTATAGCAATTTCACTCATAACTGTCAAAAACCTAGATACAACCAAGATGCCCTTCAGTGAGTGAATGGGTGAACAGTGGAATGCATTTCAGTGTCAAAAGTAAATAAGCTATGTAATTCAGTGGCATGTAAGTTAAATGAATATTACTGTTAGAAAAGCTAATCTGTATGTTAGTCTGTGTAGCATTCTGAAAAAGGAGAGACCAGAGACTGTGGACACACTTTAAAAAAAAAAATTAAAATGGTCAAAGATTAGAGGGGAGGGAGGGATAAATTGTAGTAAGATAAAGAATCTTTTTTAAGAAAGTAAAACTATTTCAGATGATACTATAATAGTGGACCCATGCCATTATGCACTGTCTAATCCATAGGACAGACAGGACCAAGAGAGACCCTATGACTACGCACTCTGGTGAGATGGACATGCCAGTGCGGTCTATCACTGCAGCAAATTCACTACCTCTAGTGGGGGATGCTGTAGTAGGGGAGGCTGAAAATCCTGGGGGAAAGGGAGCTGTTGCTAAAATCCCCTTCTCTGGAGGAGACATAAGCATATCTATTCCTCCTCTGAAAATCCCAATGACTGAGGTTTGATCCCATCTGTTCACTCCAGGAAACAAGTTTATTAGCTTGACTAATAGCAAGAATAGAGGAGGGATGTAGGCAAGAATGTAGTTTGCTTCAAATCAGCCATACTGGAAGGTCTGCACCCGGTATATCTACCTCCCCAATTCTGTCCCCCTCCTTTCCCACCTGTATACTCTATGGACCGGACCCTCCCTGCCCCTTCTTCTCTGGGGGAATGTCAACAATCAGAGATTCCTGCTATGGTGATCTTTCACAAGCAGACACAGCTAAACTTTTCAATACCATAGCAGCTTGGCTCAGAGGATTGTCCTGTACACCAGGTGCCTGTAGGAAAGCTCTGTATGTTCCCCTCAACTATGCTATAAAACAAAAATCTACTAAAAGGTAGTTTTGAAAACATAAGTAAATCAAACAGCATGCAAAAGCATGTGGCCCATTACCCAGGAGTTGGTCTGCTCTACAAGAAGTATTTTTCTCCCTCTGCATTTTTTTCTTTCAGTGTTTGCTCTAACCTAAAGTACGTAGTCTGTGAAAGTGACTGCTTCTCAAGCCAATGCCCATTTGATTAAGATCTTAAGCATGAGAAGCAGCATTCTCCAGTGAAATTAATCAAAGCCTAAGCATTTCCTTCCAGATATTCTAGAATCTCCTTAAACTCACTTTCTCTGAAATTAAGTTTGCCATCTTCACCATCACTGCTCCTAGGACTCCTTTATTGCTGTTGGTCAGTCTGGCTTGAACTGGACTCATTTCATATTCCACCAGATTAGGTCCTCCTGGAGGTTTGGGGGTTTGTGTGTTTCCCCTCCTATTTGTGTATTCTTTTTTTTTTTTTCCAGTCAGGGCCTGACAGTACCACCTCTACCTTAAAACCAGAATACTGCACAATATTTCTGTCTCACTCTTCTTTCTTTCTTTCCTTCTTTTTTTTTGGGGGGGGGAATATTTTCTTTATTTACATTTCCAGTGTTTTCCCCTTTCCCAGTTTCCCCCTCCCCAGAAACCCCCTATCCCATCGCCCCTCCCCCTGCTTCTATGAGGGTGTTCTTCCACCCATCCACCCACCCACTCACTCCCACCTCCACACCCTTGATTCCCCTACATTGGGGCATCTATCGAGCCTTCATAGGACCAAGGACTTCTCCTCTCACTGATGCATGACAAGGCCATCCTCTGCTATATATGCAGATGGAGCCATGTGTACTCCTTGGTTGGTGGCTTAGTCCCTGGGAGCTCTGAGGTCTGGTGTCTGGTTAGTTGATATTGTTGTTCTTCCTACGGGGTTGCAAACCCCTTCAGCTCCTTCAGTCCTTTCTCTAATTCCTCCATTGGGGACCCTATGCTCAATCCAATGGTTGGCTGCAACCGTCTCACTCTTCATGATGCCTAAGTCACACTGGGAGCTGCTCTCTGTTTCTGGCTTTGAGCCTTACAAGGCATCCATCCTTTACTCTCTTCCACATCCCTGCAAGGCTAACTACTGGCTCCACAACTCAGCCCTTGGAGGTCAGCTATGCATTGCCCATGGTGCTTTACACAGACCCATGTCTGTGTGAACACTGTGGTGCCTTCCATTTGTTCCAGACAGCACCCAAATATTTGTTCATAAGTCCAAAATGGTACCTCACCAAAATATATTCTTTTACAAATAAGTGGAACCTTCCTTTTATTTGATAATTTATACAAATTGGAAATTAAAAAAAAAACTCTTGGAATCTTTTGAGTGAGAATATGTTTGAAACTGACAGTTTCTCACTTTAGAACCCTGAGAACAGGCTTTCAAATATATTTTATTTTGTCATGCTAATAATTTACTTTCCTTGGTAAATTGTCTCTAGCTCATATATGAGGTAAGATGGCCATATCTCAGTTCTCTTTAAGCAGCTTAGCAAATCATTTTATTAGCCTCTTCCTAAAATGTTGTTTCTATTTTATTTTTAATTGTATTTCTTATCACTGTATCATGACATATGTGTTTGTGCATGTGTCATGGCAAGCATGTGAAGGTCACCGGACAAATTTCAGGGATTCGTTCTCTTATTCCACCATGTGGGTTCCAGGGATGGATTCAAGTGGTCAAGTTTGTACACCTTTGTCTTCCTTATCTGCTACTAAGCCATCTCACAGATCCCCTAAAAGTTTGTGTGTGTGTGTGTGTGTGTGTGTGTGTGAGTGAGTGTAAAAATGGGCTCTGTGTGATGGTCTCCTTTTTATCACTAAAACTGTCATGTTCTCCCTCAAATCAGAGAAGCTTCACTTGATCACCTCCGTTCCCCTTTGATCCTGTCTGACCCATCTTGCCATCTATTTTAGGCACTGTTTCAGAGAAAAATAAGACATTTGGGGAGGTTTTCCCTGTAAACAGTATGCTTTGTAGGAAGCATAGGAACCAGCTAATGTCTATCCATAAACACGAGTCCTGTGATTACAACAAAGGTCATGGTTGTAAGCAGTTTACAGTCAATTGCTTGAACAACAGTCATTATGATGTAGGTATTCAGAGCTCTCCTTATGCTCTGTGTCCACTGCCGTCCACCATCACCAGCAGGAAAGAGCCCTTTAACTGGCCACTTGTTCACAAATGTTTCTAATTCAGCTAAACATCTTGATAGGAAATATCATAAATTATATGTATAGGCCTGTCAGTACAATTTTCAACAGCAGTAACATGAGTTCAGTTGGAAATAAAATGAAAACTTCAAACCAATTTCCAGACTTGCTAACTTGAATTTTCATCCAAAGCATATTAATGTCAACAAAGGAGAAAGTCTAGGCATTCTTGGATTAAAACCCTAAAAACTAGGAAATATACTTAAGATGTATTAAGCCATTTTTTTACCCTCTTCTGGCAGTTTACAAAATATTCTGGAAAGCATGAACATGTTCCAGTAGGTGGAAAGCCTGTCTCAAGACCTAGCAACATTGTTGGATTAAGTGCGTACTATATTACTTACATTCATATGTGGCCTCTATTAAAGGATTCTGAGATTGTTCCCACAGAAGACCATAAGAAAGGGACCACTAGCACACAATGTTGCCCATAGTAGATGCTGCCTACCTAGGAGAAAAAGAGGGATGAAGAAAGGAGTAGATTTGAATTTCTTTCTTTTGTGGGAGTGTATAGGGTGCACAAACCTCTTGTTTATGCACAAAGCAAGCAAGTCTTCCCTCAATCCCCATTTCAAGAGAACAACCCTGCAGTCCTTGAAATAAGTACAGCAGTAGATGCTCAGTGGCTTGGCTTATTTTTGTTTTTAAGAGGTAAGGTTTTAAAGTGAAGAGACAGGCTTCTTCAATGGGCATGACAGCCAAAGTCTAAGATGACAGAGTCAAACTCCAAGATGACATAGCCAAAGTCTAGGATGACATCATAGCCAAAGTCTAAGATGACATCATAGCCAAAGTCTAGGATAACATAATCAAAATCTAAGATGACATAGCCAAAACAATCTATCTTGGAAGATGTATAAGACTGCATATTAACATCAGGAGCATGTCTCATGAGTACTGCATTTGTGTGAACAAGCTTGGTATCTATACAATGAGCTGAATTACGCTTCTAAATAATGAATAAAACTGACTTAATATTAATATTATTTTAATATTAATTCCATACTTGGCACAAACTATAATTAAAATCTTTCTATTAAGAGTTCGTTGTTTTCCATACGGTAGTTAAGGGAGCTGGAAATTACCTTTAAAATATCTGTTATTTCCTGTTATTCCATGAGTGTGACATTCTGGAAAATGCACAGTGGTGGGACAAGAAAACACATCCATCATGATCAGAGACATGCAGAGACAAGCAGACTACAGAAAGAACAAGGTAACAGGAGGCAACAAGACCTTTCCAGATCCTAACTGTGGTGATGGCCCTGTGGCAGAACACTTGTGCCCAAATCCTTAGAACTATAAGCCTATATAGTGAAATCTCAGTGCCTCTGACATTTAAGAATATCTATGGAGAAAATAATCTGCCATGTAGTTCTAGTACAGAAATAAGACCAGAAAAAAATTCCCAACTAAAAAGACAAAATTTCCCGATATACTTCAAACACCGTTTGCATAGGAACATTGCAAGAAACAAATTTCAGCATAAGGAGAAAAGGTTAGACCAATGCTGAGCATCCTAATGACAATAATCCAGTAAGAAGGACTTAGCAGGTAGTTTAAGCACATCCTCATTGTATAATAATGCAGAAATTTAATAATAATAATAATAATTACATTGCACTGCTGGGAAGATAGTTCAATCTGTCAAGCACCAGGGTTAGAGTTAGCTCCCCAGAATCATGCCTTAAAAACATAAAATAAAATACAATGTGCTGGTAAGTTTGTAATTCCAAGAGAGGTGGGCCCCTAGGGCTCCTTGACCAGCCACCCTAACCTACTAGGATAGTTTCCAGACCAGACAGACCATCTTTAAAAAACAGTGGACAGTCCCTAAGGAACAGGATTCAAGATAGTCTGGTGGCCCACCCATGCACATGCATGCCCACACATGATGCAAATCTGCACACACATGTGCACAAACAGGAACATACGTGCACACACATACTAAATAAGTGCATTTTTTAATATACTGTAGTCAAACCTGCTTTTTCTTCACTTGTACAAATTAATAGTGTTCTACCCTAGGCTAGCAGTGGGCACATTTTTAGTATAAAGTGCTAGGAAAATGTTTGAAATACCTTCAAAGCAGCTGTAGAAAATAGTGAGTGTAGCACTGGCCTAACAAAACTTTAACCAAATTGAAATGCATTGAAACTGAACTTTACATAATCCTCCTGTGTCACAAAATATCCTTTTCGTTTTTTTTTGTAGCCATTTAACCATTTCGAGATCAAATTCAGTGGGCTGGATGTGGCTTGAGGACCTCAGTTTATCAATATCTACTGTAGGGTCTTAGTAGACAATTATGGGCATCAATTCAGGTATAAGTTTATTCTATGTTATAGATTTCCTTCCTGCTAAAGTTGCCCATTCCTGAAGCCACAGAGCTCTGCCTGCAACTACTCAGGTTGCCTGGACTACAGTTTTGTGGGAATGAAGGTGTGAGGGGCCTGTGAAAATATACAGAAAACAAAATTCTGACTGTCCTAAGAAGAAGCAGGGAAAAAAAAGGTAGATCCGTGCATAGACCCTTATAACTAAGATTTTTCAAGTTTCTAGGTCAGAATGCACAAGGAAGCCTTGCCTGGGAACGGTCCAGGTCCTTTAGTTAGTGTCACATGTTGGGACAGTGAAGTCTGATATTAGCATCCCTTCAGCATTTCGACTGGCCACAAGCTGTGTGTATTGATTCTAGATACACCAACCGGTTTGCTCTTCTCCCTTACTTGGTGATGCCAGGAAAGGCATGTGTTTTTCTCTCCTGGATTGATGTGCTGGCAACACTGCCACCTGCACAGGGGAGGCGACATCTACACCCAAATTAGCCCCGGAGTCAACACATCTCGTTCGCTTATTACATTTATTGCATCAATTATCTACAAATTAAATACAGCTGCGTTGTCAGTCACCCCAAATCCAAGCCTGGGCTTAATGAGCTTGCAAGGTAAGCCAAAGAGCAGGAGTGCTCCTTGTCAACAAACAGAGGAAACCTGATCCTCCTGCCCACAGGACTTGGCCCAGAGGAAATCCCCTGCTTCTGTAGGCAGTGGGCGTCAAGTTTTAAAAGAATCTAATCGAGTATTTATCCCAAACATGAGAAGCAGTACATTTGATGTATTTACTAAATAGAAATTGGGTAAATCTGGCATCCAAGTCAGACTTGCCAAGGTCACTTGAGTCACCCTGATGTGGGGGAAGGACTAAGAGAGAAGACACAGCCAAGTTCTCCAGCTCTGCAAGAACGACCCGGCCTGCTGTTCTAATAGAGCCTCTCTAATCTTTTCAACATTTCTTCCTCCAAAATGGGGTTGCAGGACCAGATGCTCCCAGTTTCCCCTGCAAGTTCTTGTGCTTTTTTTTTTTTTTCAAAGAGAGACAGGATTGGGGGCCTGGAAGGACTGAAGTGAAGTCAGATTTGGGAATTGTCTCCATATTTCTACTGGCTGAAGGAATTTCCAAGAATCTCCCCCATTGCCAGTATATATTTTATAGGCACTGGGTGAACACCTGTTTTCAATCGCACCTTCAGATCAGATGAGCCCTCTCAGGAGTGGCCTATGAGCATAGGCCCAGCCCAGAGCAAAGAGAAAATGGCCTGTCCGTGGCTGTCTTTTCTGTTTGCTTTGTAAATGATTTCTGAGCCATGTGTGGGCAAAAGGCCTGTCCCAGCTCTGGCTTACATCATGTGCGTGGAACTCATGTCCCACCATGGAATGCCATGGAGGGGGTGGGGGCAGCATTTGTTTAAGCCTCTGGTCAGCCGAGGTCCTCCTCACTGCAAATGGATTTGGGCTCATAAACTATGGGAGATTAGTTTTAAGCCCTCACAATAGACCTCACTGAGCAGACTCCAGGTGACATGAAAGGCAGATGTGGGGCAGCTGGAACCTGGCCTTGTACCCCTTCCAGATGGCTGGACCCAGAATCCAGGGCTTGGAGATGGATATCCAGGGCAGCTGGATCATGAAGATGCAGGCTGAGCAGGCTCCACCTAACAGCAGCCACGTGTGACACATCTCCTTTCAAAGTAATTCATGAAAGAACAGAAACCTTTGATCTCTGGTTAGAGATGGGATTGTCATTAAGGAGGCCTCTAGCTAGCTCTCCTAGGCCTGAGCCCCTCGACACACACTGAGAAACGACTTAGCCACCAAGTCTCTTAAGACTGAAAGCTATGGTTTAAGACACCTACTCCCGAGGTAGGGAAGTCTTCCCATGGCTGCTTGCTTTGTCTGTGCTTGAGATCAAGGCAATTTCATGATCTCTGCATCAAAGCTGCAGAACTTCCAGAGAGTCCTAGTGACTAGCTGGAGTTGGGCAGCTTTCTGATACCCGCTGAATCCCAGCAAAACCTGGACTTGCTGTCTTCACACAGCACATCCCTTGCCAGTCCTCTAAGCTCTCTCTTGCCAACCCCTGTTCTGGAGCAGCCCTTTCCACCACATAGAATCTTGGCTTCACACCCTCAGGTAAGTGCTGGGCTGAGAACACTCAGAGGAACCAAGATCACTGCACATCTGAGAAAAGCTGCCGGGGATGCGTGTGGTGGACCAAGAGAACTCACCAAACCTCAGGACAAGCCCAAGATGCTTCTGTCTTCAAACAGAGGTGACCAGGGACACTGTGGGGACACAGCTTCCCAACAGCTTTTTACAACACCTGCCTGTGTCATCTTTCAGAGAAGACAAAACACAATCTGGGACCAAAGTTAGGAGTCAGGGCAGTATGTTAGTACTGAAAGTTTCTGACCTAGGCAACCCTTCAGCACACCCAAGTTTTGGGGTACATAGAAAGGTGCCCCATCAATTAGTGGCAATGCAGGGTGGGCAAAAGCTGAGGTGGCTGCTGCCAAATGATGCAAGTCTGAGGTGACAGCTACATGGCTTCTGTCATCTCTCTTTCCTACTTACCATCCCTCCTTCCACTGAAGATGGTGGTTATACACAGAAAGCTAATGATTACTTCACAGGCTAGCACTAGACGTCTGTCTGTGCCTCACACGGACTCCCCACACAGATATGATTGTGTTTTGTCTTACAAACAAAAACATTCTCCAGTCCAGAAGCCTCGGTCAACCCAAGGGGCTCAGTAAAGTCCAGGTCTTAGTTTGCATATCCACCCATTTTAAAACATCAGTTAATGGTGGCTAAGCATCCACAAGGTTTATATTCCTGGACGCAAAGGCTTTTGTACATGCAACACCGGAGTTTTCTTTCCTGTTATAACATCACCCAGTTTAATATCACCCAATCCAAAAAATAACTAGTCACCATTGGACTGTTTCCCTTCTCTTCTCTTCTCTTCTCTTCTCTTCTCTTCTCTTCTCTTCTCTTCTCTTCTCTTCTC
>NW_022196904.1:157073232-157075612 GCF_008632895.1 Mastomys coucha | reverse complement strand
TCTCTCTCATACACACACACACACACACACACACACACACACACACCCTTGTCATTGTGGATCTTCCCATCTGCCCTTTACAAGCTAAAAATAACAAGATCAAAACGTTGTAAGTGACACAGAAGTCAAGTGGTCCCCCTGGACTGCCACTTAACCTCCTCCAGAGGTCTGGCTGGAGCCTGACAAGGAACTGATTTGGTGAGGAAAGCAGCGGGTTTCATTGGTAAACACAGCCCCACCCTCCTTGTAAATCTCCAGGCTAAGGACAGGACAAGGACTTTACACCCTTACCATCTGCTCCTGGAGAAACACACACAACTGTTTTATCAAAGGCGGCTTTGGCTGTTTCACTAATTGGGGCCATTTATAGCCCGATGCCATCAAATTTGATGTTGCAAACTACAAGTATTTTTCTTGTTGTTGTCTTTTCCTTAGACTCTCCTCTGTTCTTATTCTTAAAATGTTATCCCAAACCAGATGTGTGAAATATCTGAGCACCAGTTAAGTAATCGGGGTCTTTATCTATCCGACAGAGATGTACGGAAATTTTAAGAGCTAATGACTACAAATAGGCAGGGAATTAGCATGAAGAAATTTCTCTGTATCTTACCCTCTAAGCAGAGTAAGCATCACTAATTTATAGTAAGGACTGGGGCCATACTGGAATGGCCTATGGCCCTAATACAGTAGAACAGTAGCAGGCAGTGTTGAAGCCCTCAACGACATTCTAAGGTGCAGCTCTTTCTGCAACTGAAGGAATGTTAGCCAAGTTGTATACACACAATAAGATGAAAGCATGGAAATTTTCTGTGGCTGCTTGGTTAGAACAAGCTTACAAAACATTCATAGTAACCGGACAATCGAGTTATGTCCTGTAATCAGATAACTTTTGCCTTTAGCAGAGTGGTCACTTAGCAAAGGAGAAAGTATGTTTGCAAATCAAACATAGACTGTGACGTAGCTGTAGATCAATTTCCAATTCCTACGGTCACTAAACAACCCTTAAAGATTCGAGTGATTTCCTTTCCTTTAACAACATACTCGAAACAGTTACCTTCCATCTGGCTTTGGAGTTGTTCCTTTTTATTAAAAAAACATTTGACAATCGTTAATTATATGCCTTCCACTGAGTCTAGACTGTTTTGAACCTTGTTCTTCGAATGAGAGCACCACACTCAAGCCGATAGTAACTTTTATTGGACTTTGCACTTCGCCTTTTCCCCAAAGTCAAGGGAGTCAGGCTGCATATGAGCTGACAGGCATCTGCAATGGAGAGTCAATTGGAGTTGATGGCCAGTAGGGCTTGTGACATTCAAAGATGCAGGCAGCCATATTTGAGGGGCACAATCCAGTGATGTGTCTGCTTTCATTTACACATGTATGAATGCTTTGATTCCAGGGCTGTTATGGACTTTGACATCTCCTGGGGTGCTCCAAAGATCCAGAGGTACACACACACACACAGTGCCAAATGACACCTTAATCATAACCAGGAGGCATGGCACTATGTGGCTAGCCACTGTGGGTACCTCATCCCTAACACTCAGTCTGCTTCTGCCATTGTGTGCAGAAAGCAGGTTCCCTGCCTGACCACAGGAAGGGAGCCACAAAGATGGAGGTTCCCTGAGACATGTAAGATGAGGATCTGTGACATGCCTGGAGAACTGCAAAGGCCCTCCAATCCTGTACTCTGTCCTAGTTGGCCCATTTGGGGGACACCTTCCATGCTTTCCTGGCAGAAAGGCTCATGGACTAGCATCGGTACAGTGCCCTCCCCTCTCTGTGCCTTTGCTCTCGTTCATTCCTCTCCATGGAATTCCTCTCCTTCTCATCCTAAGATCCACATGAAGCACAGTTCATGTTCCAGGGTCCCAGGTCAATTCCTACATCTTCCAAGAGCTTTCCTAGCATTATCCAGATATGCTCTGGAGTCCCTTTCTCCTGAGAGACATAGAGTTAAACTTGACCAGTTTTCAGTTCCTTACTAAGGCTGCCATGAATGTCTGTGGGCTGCAACCTACAGTCTCTGTCTGCACTCAACTGCTAGTGCCCTATGATCAGCCCTTCTCTGACATGCAACTCCAACATGGCCTCACTAGAGCCTAGACGTGCAACTGTCTAGTTCTCCATCTTTGCAGGCAGTGCTAAAGACTTAATGCTTTCTGGGGAGTACAAGTCTTGAGGGTTTCACTCTGCACCCTCTACTCACCACATGGCAACCATCTTCCCTCTTTCTCCCCTCACCCCCTGTTCTCCTCTCCTCTCCAGTCCCCTCCACTCCTCTCCTCTCCTCTCCTCTCCTTTCCTCTCCACTCTTCTCCTCTCCTCTCCTCTCCTGCCCCCTCCACTCCTCTCCTCTCCTCTCCTCTCCCCTTCTCTC
>NW_022196904.1:157046792-157073155 GCF_008632895.1 Mastomys coucha | reverse complement strand
CTCTCCTCTCCTCTCCTCTCCAGCCCCCTCCACTCCTCTCCTCTCCTCTCCCCTTCTCTCCTCTCCTCTCCCCTTCTCTCCTCTCCTCTCCACTCCACTCCTCTCCGCTCCTCTCCTGTTCCTTCCACTCCTCTCCTCTCCTGTCCCTTCCCCTCCTCTCCTCTCCTCTCCTCTCCTCTCCTCTCCCCTCCCCTCCCCTCCTCTCCTCTCCTCTCCTCTCCTCTCCTATCTGCAATGGACAAATTTCTGGCTTTGTCCTAAATAAGAAACTTTAGTCAAGAAGCTGAGATCTCAGTTTTCATTCCAAATAATGTGTCAGGAACTTAGTTTTGGAAAATGACACAACACTTACCTAAATAAAAATTCCTCTAAAGATGAGAATTTTCACAAAATGACCTTCCAAATTAATATATCTCCCAAATTCCCATGCAGTGTGCCTATGTGTTAATGATTCTTCTATACTACTATGTATATCTATATAATCTGCTTTATATCTGAGTTTTTTTAATATCTGTTTATTATTCTCTTACTTGGAGAATTTGTGAGCTACATAACATGTATTCTCCTTATACCTGCTTTTATTTAATTTTTTCTGTTTTTTTTTTTTTTTTTTTTTTTTTTTTTTTTTTTTTTTTTTTTTTTTTTTTTTTTTTTTTTTTTTTTTTTTTTTTTAGACAGAATTTCTTTGCATAGCCCTGACTGTTCTGAAACTTGCTCTGTAGAGCAGGCTGGCCTAGAACTCAGAGATCTGTCTGCCTCTGCCTCCTGAGTGTTGAAATTAAAGGCATGCACCACTACTGCTTTACCCAAATTGAACGTCTGAGACTTTCTGAAACTGTCAGAAAGAATACTGAATGATAATTCAATGCTCTTCCAAGTATCATGCGGCTATGTTTTCCCCACTTATCCTGGAAAGTTATCTTAAAATGGCACTCACAGAAGAGAATTCAACACCATCCTTACCATCACAATCCAAGTCCATAACCTAACACACACCTGAAAGAAGACAATCAACATGCCATTAGACACACTTCAGGGTTTGTTTGTTTGCTTGTTTGCTTGTTTTGCTTTGCTTTGTTTGTGGGGGTGTGGTTTTTCTTGGTGATGGTGGTGGTGGATTGATTTTTGCTTTTTCGAGACAGAGTTTCTCCATGTGGTCCTGGCTGTCCTGAAACTCACTCTGTAGACCAAGCTAGCCTCAAACTCAGAAATCCACCTGCCTCTGCTTGCAGAGTGCTAATATTAAAGGTGTGTGCCACCACTACCCAGCAAACACACCTTTAAGTAATCATTTTTCCTGATCATTCCAGCCTTAATATTTGTATAGTTTAATACTTCTCCACAAAGATTATTTGCCCTTTATTTCTTTGAATATGGTAAACATGCATTATATTTGATATTCTAAATATAGCAGTATCTGAAGCCCTGGTAGATCTGTTACTACCATCAATTGTTTCCGTTTGTTCTTGCTCAAAACTTTTCTCATAACAGCCTAAAGTTCAATGCATAGATCCTACAACCTGGCAAGAAACCTCCACATGCATGTTGTCTCACACACACACACACACACACACACACACACACACACATACGCACACACACATGAGTGTATGCAAGGGTAGAAAAATGAAAAAAAAATGCTTTCTAGAATTTTTGTTCTGCTTGGAGAGTATTAAGTTTTTTAGAATGTAATAAGCCACCACAGCTAATATCAGAACCAATCATTGAATAAATAGAAATAGAATCTTGTAAAAAAAAAAAAGTCAAAAGAAATGGCCAATAAATTAAAAATCAATTATATAATAAGAGGTAATAAATATAAATGCAAACATATCCGTAATGTAATAAATGTAAGCAGACAAAAAACACCAATAAAAAGACAAAAGAACCCAAAGCTTTAAAGGTAAAGATGACATAACCATTTTTTCTTACCTATCACATGACCAAAAGAAATCCCACTGTAGATGTACATGGAGCTATATGATTTTAATCCTAGAACTCAAAGGCAGAGGCAGACAGATCTTTGTGAGTTCAAGGACAGCCTGATCTACAAATGAGTTCCAGGACATCCACAGCTGTTACATAGAAAAACCCTGTCTCAAAAAACTAAAGGAAAAAAAATCTCACTATAAATATTGTTTATCCTTTATGTTCACCATCACAGAGTAAGAAATATAAACTAAAACATGTCCTGAAATACCAAAGGTAAATGAAATTTTTAAAAAAATATATCCCTCCTTCTTCCTCCTCAAGAAACAGTCTTGGGGCTGTTACTACTGCAAACATTCTCCTGCCAACATGTCAACAGCCCAGATGACAAGCATGATGCTTAATCTTGATTAGCAACTTAATGAGATTTAGAGTCATTATGGAAACAAATTTTTGGGTATATTGCTGAGAGATTATTGAGATGAAGCCAATGAGGTTTGAAAGACTCACCTTAAATGTAGACAATATCCCATGGACTGGACTCATGAGCTGACTAGAAAAAGAACGTAGCAGAGTACAAGCACTTACCTCTCTCTGCTTCCTGACTGCTGATACAGTGTAACCTGCTTCCTGACTGCTGATGCAGTGTAAACCCCACCCTCACTTCCCTGTTATGCCTTCTCCATGCAGCCATGCCTTCCCTGCTGTGATGGACTTCACACCCTGGAACCTTAAGCCAAAATCAACCCTTCCTTCTTTAAGTTGCTTCTTGTTAAGTGTTATCTACAGCAGCAAGAGAAGTAACTAAGACAACAACTGACTGAGTTAGAAAATCATAAGGGAGAGAAAGGGGAGGAGGGGAGGAGGAAGAGGAAGGGCAGGCAAAACATCCTCATACACCACAATACATTACCCTGCCTAAATAATAAAATCCAAACTTAATCATCTAAGTTTCCCACAATATGGCTCAGCTAAGCTCCCATACTCCTCCTTCCTACTCAACCTCTTCAAGCTCATGTAGACTGTTTGCTAGGCCTGAGATGCATTATCTTCCCTCCTGTTCTCTCTCTCTCTCTCTCTCTCTCTCTCTCTCTATATATATATATATATATATATATATATATATATATATATATATACATATGCATGCAAAGGAGTTGAGGCTTGGCGCCATGAAGACAGTCTATGAGAGGCTATTGGTAAAGCCTAGTTACAGCAGTGTTTTGGGAATGCCATTACCATGCAATGACCACCAAGGACAGCAGCAATAGTGGAGTACAGGCGTCTGGAACCCAGAAGATAAGCTGTGCGCTGCAAAGGGCAGAGCTGGAGAAGTGACCAGTTAAGCCCTTAGAGGAGCCCAGAAAATCATGAGTTGGATCCCAGACATTGGTTTTGCTTTTGATTGTGACTGTGCCCTGATAATTTTCCCTCTTGAAGGAAGAATGTATTTTAGTGGAGCCCACAGTTAAGAGACTTTGAATTTTAAAAGATATTGGACATTTTAAATTGATTGAACTTTTAATATGTAAAGACTGTGGGACTTTAGATCTATATGCATATATGTATATATATGTATATACATATATATATGAAAAGAGAGAGAGAGAGGGATCCCCCCTGCCTAAATCCCTCTCATCTTTCAAAGTCTACCTGGAGTCCTGCCTCCTCCTCACAGGCTTTCCAATCACTCCATGATAATGTTCCTATTTTGTTGGTAGATCCAGAAAGATAAAGGCTGGACGAAGGTGTCTACTTCTATGAATGGAGAAAGCACGGGAGTGGGGAGGGCTGTAAATCCTGCCAAAGTTAGATTTTCAAGTTAGGTCTTCCTCCTCAACCTGACTGTTCATTTGTTTCCACTAGTTTCCTCCATGAGCTACACACCGAAACGTTCCTTTCTCTGAAAGGCAGATTTCCTTATTTCCTTTCTGACTACTCATCCTGGACATTTCTGCTCTCTGGTCCCCTGACTAGGCTAAAATCTGATTTTGCTGGTCCAATGTTAATGGTCTACCCAGAACTACAAAAATGATTCCCACATGGCTCATAAGGTGCCACCAAATATTATAGGAAAAATCCACATGCTTTTGAAAGCCCTGCCTTAGCAACTAGACACACACTCTGCAAGGATACCTCTTACAGCCCCTAGAGTTTTTAGACAATAAAATGATAATGATGCTGATATTACTAACAGAATATAAAACATTTATTGTGCTCTTATTATAACCCAGATTCCATGTCAAGAGGTTTACAAGTGTTACCCATTTAATTTCCACAGCAATCCCCTGCAGTAGTATTATATTCCTGCTTTATAATGAGGTTGGACAATAGGAGCCC
This sequence comes from Mastomys coucha, assembly GCF_008632895.1. NCBI lineage: Eukaryota > Metazoa > Chordata > Mammalia > Rodentia > Muridae > Mastomys > Mastomys coucha. Next base: position 157,068,886 of record NW_022196904.1, on the reverse strand, counting down.
AAGAGAAAAACTTTAGTAAGATATCTAGTTAATAAACTTTGGTAGTGAAATAAAAAGGAAATAACCTCTATTTTTCTTTTGGGTTCTCAGAAATTATCTATGCAGCCCTTAACTTTCTTAACCTTCTTTTTTGTTCATTAACTTTAAAAAACATCAAAATGCAGAAAATTCTCCCAATTAAGAAACTTTAAAAAAAAATAAAAAATAAATAAAAAAAAATTAAAAAAAAAGAAACTTTAAAATCTTCAATATGTAGCTTAAGGCTTCTATACTATAGTATTTGCTCAATAAAGAAAGCATATTTATAAGAATGTAGATTCCCTCTCCAGCTAATAATCATCAGAATGATATGGAGAGAACATTGTAAAAGCACATGACACTTCATCAGGGCAAGAAGTATAGCCAAGGTACCTCTGCTTGATGAGAAAGGCTTGACTTTCAACAGTTAGGATGCAATATCAACCACAGAATTAGATAACTTACTTCTTCCCGAGTAAGGACTGAATTGCCTGCCTATCTACAGCACCCATATCTTTGGCAAATCACAGCCTTCTATATTTGAGCAGGGAAAGGCATTCTTCCGGCTCAGCATGAAGTTTTGGAAAACTGATGGATCTAGGACACCTTTAAAGCAACCAATCCAATTGAATCAGCTCTAGTGGCCATCACAGCCATACAGTGAGTGACATTGGCCATCCACTTGATTGTGATAGCATTTTTTGTTACTGCTGGTAAGGATTATCTTTTACATATGATTTTTCTTAGGATGAAGTTTTTTCCAGGTACTTCTAGAGACAATGCCAGCAAATCCTGGAAATCTGAACAAGTTATTATTAAAGTTAGAAAGAACAATGAAGTAATTCTAGAATTAAAGGTGAATAGTGATAGATGGTCCTGGACTGTGTCACTGTGCCAGGGCAATCTCCTTCCATGTTATAAAAGGAATATATTAAATATTCAAGTGGCCATTGTGGGCATGGAATCATATGGGGGGTTGGGGATGAGCTCAGATCTGACCCAGAGTATAGATATATTTATCTTCATACTCAAGAGGGTAAAGGTGAGAACTATGAAGAAATTCATACCAAGAAAATCTCAAATAGATCTTATTCTCTAAGACTCTGCCCACTCAAAACTCACCAATTCAGATTACTAGTAAATAAAATCAAAATTTATTTTCAGATATAGCTTTAGCAATGAGCCAGCATATATAGTCAGGGACAGGACTTGAAAATAAGTAAGCTGCTTTCAGTTCTCACCTTCATGACTGAAATCTAACAGATGCTTCCATCATCTCTCCAATATATAAGGCTATCATTGGACTCACAAAGCAATCATGGCTGCCACAGAGTCACCCACAGAATCCAGTGACTCTGCCAGCAACACTTATTTCTATAGCCTCTATTTCTTTAATACAAAAAAATGCAATGTCTTTTTCTTAAGATTTTTTTTATGTGCATAAGCAGAAGCAGTGTCATCCTGGATAGTGGAGTATCCTACTGTTCTGTTTTCAAAAAAAGGGAGGGAAAATTAGTATTTGGGACAATAACTATTCTAGTGATTAAATAGCTGATATTTTGTTATTGCTGGGGTCAGAATCCACCACAATTCTTCCCTGAGTCTTCACCGCCTCTAGAACTTCTACAGAGGATGAATGAATCACATCATTCAAAAGATGCTTCTCACAGATTCTTAAAATAAGTCATTCTGCAAATCTTGAGTCAACCTCCATCAACTTGTTCTAAAAAGGGATTATGCCAACCATACTTTCATTGAATATCAAGAGCTGTTTGTGTTAAGCGTGAAAGGCAACCTGGTGCTGACAAGTTTAAACTGTGATGTAAATGCAAGGACATGATGAGCAGAGTTCCCAAAGCATGTTCTGGGAAAGTAGCAAAATACCACACATGGTTTCTGTAGCCATGTCACCAGGAATGGAGAGTGGGCAATCAGGCAGAAGTAAGAAAGCAGCTAGGGTCATAAAAACAAAAGAAGAAGAAGAGGAGGAGATAGAAGAAGTGGAGGGAAGAAGGAAGGAAAGGAAGGAAGTGGAAGAAGGGAAAATGAAAAGGGGAAGATGAAGAAATAGAAGAAGGAAAAGAAGAGAAGGAAGAAGAAAGAAGAAGAAATGAGGGAGGGAAGGGGGAGGGAGGGAGGGGAGGAAGGAAGGGAAAAGAGAAAGAAGAAGGGAAAGAGGGGAAGAAGGAGAAAGAAGGAGGAGAAGAGGAGAAAAGAGAGAGGGGAGGGGAGGGAAGAGAAGGAAAGAATGATGGAAGGAAGGCAGGAAGGAAGAAAAGAAAGAGAGAGAGAGAGAGAAAGAAAGAAAGAAAGAAAGAAAGAAAGAAAGAAAGAAAGAAAGAAAGAGAGAAAGGAAGAGAGGAAGGAAGGAAGGAAGAGAGGAAGGAAGGAAGGGAGGAAGGAAGGAAGGGAGGAAGGAAGGAAGGAAGGAAGGAAGGAAGGAAGGAAGGAAGGAAGGAAGGGAGAGAGAAAGAGATTGGTCTAGTTCCTACAAGTGACATTACCTGGAAGGAACACAGCAGACTAGAAAGCAGCTTGGATTGCTGGTTAGTTTTCTGTGTCACCTCTGAAAGCAACATGAGTCCAAAGATGATATTTCACTCTGAGCTTTCCTGAGCTTCCACTGCTCAATTTACACAAGACAAAGCTTTTCTCTGTCACTGCTACTGTCCAACTCCCTCATCATCCATAGCAGCTGTGGACTCCATTCCTTATTACTAATCACTTGGAGCCTTAGCTTCTCTAACACTGACTTGCACTAAGAGTGGGTGAACAACTACTCTGCAGGGAAATGTATCAGGAAGGAAGGAATGTTTGTCGTCGTCTGCATTTTCTTTTCTAATTGCTGTAACTTTACAAGATCTCTGTGTGTTCTTGCTTTATTGAAAACAGCGTATGAGGCCAAGTGTTCTATCACAGAGCTACAACCCCAGACTAAACATGTATATCTTAGAATATCTTGTAGACGTGTAAAGTACAAACCATCTGTTCATGCACAAAGCCACAGGTTGACTTCAGGTGTCTTCCTCCATCTCTCCTTATCTTGTTTTTTTGAGGCAGGCTCTTTTCACTGAACCTGCAGCTTACCAGTTAGCTAGACTGGCTGGCCGGTGAACCCCTTAGGATCTGCATTTCTCTGACTTCCCATGCTGGCGTTACAGTCGCTATCTTGGTTTCTTTTTCAGTGGTTCTGATTTGTTTTTTAATGCCCTGACAAAGGTTGAGAAGTCATACTGGCAGGAGGTTGAGAGAACCAGTCACATCACAGTCAAGGGAAGAAAATGGTGAACGCCTCCAGCGATGGCCACAGTCAGGTCTTCCCACCTAAATACCCACCTGAGAATCTCTCAAATGCATCCCCACAGACCAACTCAATCTAGAAAATTCCTCACTGAGACTCCCTTCCCAGGTGTAAAGTTGGCAGATCAAACCAGACGTGCACAGGTGCACACTGCCATGTCCAGCTCTTACATGAATGCAAGGGCTCAGGATCCAGGTTCTCACAGTGTAAGTGGGCAATTACCCACTGATCCATCTCTTCAGCCTCAGAAGGATATTACTTTCCATCACATAAATGTCACTATTTGAGCATGTGTGAAACACAGGACTAAAAGGTTGCTTTCTAATCTCTCTCTCTAAATTTAAATTGTACTAGGTAAAAAAGTTGGTTCTACTTTAGACCTTTTACAGTATATACTACTTTAAAACGAAAATGTTAACCAGATACCTAACAAGATAAAATGTGTGATTTAAATCACATAATCCAACCAAAGACCAGCCACCAGTCAGCCAAAGCTGACATCTCTACCTGTGGGCAGGCCTTGGTATTAGGAAAGGCAACAGGATTTGAGACTAGGAGACTTCAGGCAAAACTATTACAGTCGCCTACATACATACCACAAACCCTTAACTGTCAGCATTACCGCATTCCCAAGCTCCCTTCCAGGAAGTTCAACGGCTTTCCAGATCAAGCCTTCTAGAAGTTTCCTGAATTAGTTACTTGTCCCATTGCTATGACAAAATACAAAAAAAAAAAAAAAAAAAAAAAAAAAAAAAAAAGTAACCTCACAAAGGAAGGCTTTCTTTCAGCACATAGCTCCAATGTATACCCCACAACTGTAGAGAAGGCATGGTAGCAGAAACCTGGGGCAGCTGTTCATTCAGCAACCACAGTCAGGATACAGGAGATAAACAGGATAGCAGTCAGCTCCCTTCTTTTCATTCAGTCCAGTATCACAGTCCATGAACTGGCACATTTAGGGTGGATCTTCCTATCTCCATCAAACTAATCTGGATAAGCTCTCACGGGCATGCTCAGAGGTTTGCCACCTGGATTCAAACCTCTACAGCAGCAGTTCTCAACTTTCCTAATGCTGCGAACTTTTAATACAGTTTCTCACCTGGTAGTGACCCCACTACCGGTGTCCGCCATAGTGTCTAGGTTTCATGAGTGAATATGGGAAGGATTCCCAGGTGGAACAGTCTCTGGATTACCCTTCCTTCAGTCTCTGCTCCATAGTTTGTCTCTGCAACTCCTTCCATGGGTATTTTGTTCCCCCTTTTAAAAAGGAACAAAGTATCCACACTTTGGTCTTCCTTCTTCTTGAGTTTCTTGTGGTTTGTGGATTGTACTTTGGGTATTCTGATCTTCTGGCCTAATATACACTTATCAGAGAGTGCATACCATGTTTCAACACAGGATAATTATATGTTCAAGGCCAGTCTGGACTTCACACCAGTTCCATGGCATTTTGGGTTAAATGTGAGATCTTTTTTTCAAAGCAAACAAACAAACAAAACCAAAACACCATGTCACTCAAAAATTTCAAATAAAACAAAAATTAATCACATACATATTTCTGTAAACATTTAGGACAGCTGCAATAAGATAATTTTTAAAAATGTGTGTGCTTGTGAGTGTGCATATGTGTGTATGTGTATATTTGTATGTGTGCATGTTTGTATGTGTGTATGTGCATGTATGTATATGTGTGGTGCATATGTGTATGTGTGTATTTGTATGTGTGTATGTTTGTGTGTGTGTTTTTATTAGTGTATTTGTATGTGTATATTTGTATGTTTGTATGTGTGTGTATTACTGTTGACATCTATGCAAGTTATGGATTGTGTCTCCCCAGGATTATGAGAGAAGCAGGAGAGGAGTGGGAACTGGAAGGAGTATGTGGCCAGACCTGGGAAACATGTTTAAGCTATTCTGATCTAAGCACAGATTGCTGGCTCTTCAGGAAGACCCCTTAGCTAAGAATTATTAGGGAGGCAAGAAGGAGGGGAACTGTGGTGGTTAATATTGCTAACTTGACATGATCTAGAACAGAGTTCTCAACCCATAGGTTGCAACTGCTTTAGGGTTGGACAACCATTTCACAGAGTTCCCGTATCATATCAGATAGCCCGCATATCAGATATTTGCATTACAATTCATAACAGTAGCAAAATTGCTTTTATGAAATGGCAATGAAAATCTTATGTCCTGTCAGACACCTGGCTGATAGGAGCCTGATATAGCTGTCTCCTGAGAGGCTCTGACAGTACCCGACTAATACAGAAGTAGAGGCTCACAGCCATCCATTGGACTGAGCACAGAGTCCCCAATGAAGAAGCTAGAGAAGGGACCCAAGGAGCTGAAGGGTTTGCAGCCCCTTAGGATGAACAACAATTGAACTAACTAGTACCCTCAGAGCTCCCAGGGACTAAACCACCAACCAAAGAGTACACATGGTGGGACTCATGGCGCCAGCAGCATATGTATAGCAGAGGATGGCCTAATCAGTCATCAATGGGAGGAGAGGCCCTTGGTCCTGTGAAGGTTCTATGCCCCAGTGTAGAGGAATGCCAGGGTCAGGAAGTGGGAGAGGGTGGGTTGGTGAGCAGGGGGAGGGGGGAGGGAACAGGGTTTTTTTTTCTTTTTTTCGGAGGGGAAACCAGGAAAGGAGATATCATATGACATGTAAATAAAGAAAATATCTAATAATTTTTTTTAAAAAAAATTATCCTGTGTTGCTCCTCCAAGTGCTAGGTTTCAGGAACACACCACTGCACCTGCCTTGCTGGAATAAGCTTAAAAACTCATTTCTTCCTCCTCCTCCTCTTCCTCCTCTTCCTCCTCCTCCTCCTCCTCCTCCTCTTCCTCCTCTTCCTCCTCCTCCTCTTCCTCCTCTTCCTCTTCCTTCTCCTCTTCCTTCTCCTTTTCCTTCTTCTTCCTTCTTTTTGAATATGTATTTATTTTCATTTTATGCATAAGGGTGTTCTGCTACATGCATGTCTGTGCACCTCTTCCCTGCCAGGTACCAGGTACCCATCTGTAGCCTCTGGGAAAAGACTGTCAGGTCCCCTGGAACTGAAATTAAACAGCTGTGAGCCACCATGTAAGTGCTAAAAACTGAAGCCAGGTCCTCTGCAAGAACAGCCAGCACTCTTAACCACTGAGCCATCTTATCAACCCTTTAAATTCATTTCTTATTAGCAGATAAGATGTTAGGTTTTCTTGGGACATTTTTCAAACAAAATTTACTTAAAGGGATGACTGCTGGGTGTGGGTAAGTAGGTGACCTGGAAATGGAAAGCAGGCACAGTCTCTCCCGTCCCCCAGGGCTTCAGGTTCCTGCTCAGACAGTCTGCTTCCAATAAGTACTGTCTCCCTGTGGGGTCTGAATGTTAAATAGAGCCTAAGGAGTTACCCTAAGAGAGAAGAGTGTTACTGACTCTACCCTGCCTGAGACTCTGCCCTGGGAGTCATCCTCTTTCTCTGCTTTAATTCTTGCCAGCCATATATTATCGAAGAAATGACCACAAATGTTATCTTATAGACCCAGAGAAACTTAGCTTGTAAGCATAGCTGCTGAATAAAACCATAACTTGCAAATTGAGCAACTCTCCCAAGAGGAAGGGGAAGAAAGTAAAGAAATAGGATATGAATGAGCATCTTAGAAAAGAGAAGATGGAAAGCCTGCTTGCACGCGGGCAGCTAAACTCCCAGTGAGAAAGACAAAGCAGAGGAGAAATATATCTGAAGGGCGTCAAGAAGGATGCTCTGTGCTTAAGAGCACTCAGTGCTCTTGCAGGAATCCTTCATTCTATCTAGAATCCATATCATGCAGTTTATAATTGTCTGAGATGCCAACTCCAGGAAACCTGACATCTCTTCTTCTCTCTGCCGGGACCTGTACTCACATACACATACCCACACATAAACACATTCACATACACATGATCAACATTAAATAAATCTTTTGCATTTCTTAAAGGAATAATGGAGACAACTTCTTGAAAGCATAAGAAAACAAAATAATCTTAAAATTCAATGTCAAATAGGACATATTTTTTAAAATGTACATACACCTCTACATCAGTGGTTCTTAACCTTCCTACTCCTGTGACCCTTTAATACAGTTCCTCATGTTGCAATGATCTAAATCATAAAATTATTTTCATCACTACTTCTTAACTATATTTTTGCTACTGTTGTGAACAATAATAATGTAAATATCTAATATGTAGGATATCTGGTATGCAATCTCTGTGAAAGGGTCATTTGACACCCAAAGGAGTCACAACCCACAGGCTAAGAACAGCTGCTCCACAGAGGCAAATTAAAGATTTAAAAGACAAAGCAAAATGTTTTAAAAGTCACTATAAAGAAAGAACACACCACTAATAAAGAAGGCAAGAAACACATCATGAGCCACCCCTTACTCTTAACACTATATTCAAAAAAAATCAATGGAGAAATATTTTTAAATTATCAAAGAAAGACATATTTAACATTCAGATTGTCACTCAAACCTGAGAGCATGATAAAAGGTTTTCAGGTACACAACTTGCAAACCCTTGCTACAAAAATCTGCCAGTGTATGGACAATTCAGATGTATGAGAGATATGGGAAGCAGTAAGTTACCACATTTTGTAGTGAGGTCTATCACTGCCCAATTTTAAAGGACAAAAGAAAAGACAGATGTCTATAATCGACCAGAAGTGAAATTCTAAATAACCTATGTAATATATACAGCCAGCTAAATACACAAAAATCTAGGAGTGGATGTGAGAACACCTCTTTTAAGAATCCTACGAGTATTGGTAAGTTCAGAAATTAATGATGCTTTTGTTTGTCTGCAAGAATGTGATGGTAGGACTCTACTACTGAAGGAAATACGGTTTGTTCACAGGATATGGAGCAAATCAAATAGAAAGTTTCCATCCTGCTGGTTTTTATAATAGTGGAAGGCACTGTGCTGGCTGCTAGGCGGTGGGTAATCCCCACCAGTCTTACTCAGCTATGAACCCTATGAGCTACAATAATGAACCAACACAGCACCACCCCAACTTTTAAAGCTCAGGGATCACTGAAGAAGAGAAGGTAGAAAGATTGCATGAGCCCAAGGACTAGGGATAAGCTACAAGATGTTGGGGATTCCCAAGAAATCTCAACAATATAGTCACCTAAACAAGATCTGAACTCTGACTAGCCAGTTGGCATGCCAACAGAGAAAGGGCAGTTCTCATGGGACCCCACCCCTTAAATGAAGGGCTACAGGCAATTAATTAGTGATGAGAGAGGGGGAATCAGTCTTCCCCAGGGATAATGCCACTAATTAGTTATCCAATACCAAGTGGTAAGCCTAAAAAACCTACAAATGAATAATATTAAATGGATGCAGCAGCTGATATTTGTATTTTTACTTGTGTATTGTGTGTGTGTGTGATAATAGTTACAGAAAAAGAGCCTATGAATTTGAAAGGGAGCAAGGAAGGTATTGGAGAGAAGAGGAGGAAACAGAAATATTTTGTAAATACAGTACATATACACGATTTTTTAAAATAAAACTTAAAAATATTTAAATTATTGAGAAATGAACATGGATTTTATTAAAGAGGCACCCCACCACTGAAAGATAAAACTGGAACATACAACTTCTCAACAGAGGAAAGCAAACACTTCATACATCAAACAAAAAAAGAGGAAAGAAAGAAAGAAACGACATAATCTGAAACAGTTATCCTATGCCTATAACGTAAGTCACATAGTAGGTCAAGACCATGATGCCTTCTCTTCACATCAACTGCAGGTAGCTTTTTCATTTCACTTTCCTGATGTAGGACTTTTTGTTTGGTTGGTTGTTTTTTTGTTGTTTTGGTTTGGTTTGGTTTGGTTTGGTTTTTCGAGACAGGGTTTCTCTGTGTAGCCCTGGCTGTCCTGGAACTCACTCTGTAGACCAGGCTGGCCTCGAACTCAGAAATCCACCTGCCTCTGCCTCCCAAGTGCTGGGATTAAAGGCGTGCACCACCACTTCTCGGCAATGTAGGACTTTTAACTCACCTAAAAAGGACTTTACATCTTTTTCATATTAAAAAAAGAAAAAGAAAAACATCTATTAGTGAAAACAACCCCTTTTCCCTGCTTCTCTGTAGCACTGTCTCTATTACAAAAGGGAATGACTACGCCTATGTATGCCCTGAATGTTACCATCTATTCCCATGGTGTAACTCTCTCCTGAACCAATATCCCATCTACTCATTGCTGTGGCTCTAAAACAAACCCTGATATCTCTAGAGTTAATTCTTCCACATTAGCTTTCTAGAAGACTCACGAGTTATCCTGGAAATCCACAATTCCGTATGCACTTTAAAATCAGCTCCTACAAACAGACACAGACACATAGACAGACAGACAGATGTGTGCACACACACACACACAAGCCTGGTATATTGGTACAGAGCTCATCTTTCCAATGTTGAGTCTTTTAATTTCCCCACTGAATTAGACATTCACTACTTTTTCCTGTTATTTTAGACTACTGAGAATATACTACATAGTTTCTATTTTTAAAAGCTGAACACTTCATTATATTTGCTAATTAACTGTTGCTTGAATATACACTATGTAATTAATTTTGCACACTGACCTTGCTTCAGCAATCTTACCAAATTCACTTATTCATCTTAATAACATAAGGGAAAATACCTTCTCACCATTAAGTATAATTTTTTCTGGAAATTATCTGTGGGTGTGCAGCAGACTAAAGAGGTTTCTCCTGTTTCAGGTGTGCCTCCTCCATCTGTGGAGATAACCCAATTAGTCTCCATTGTTCTTCCAGGCAGTGAACTGCACTGGCTGCTCAGTGAATGTAAAACTGCAACTTAACTCTCCCGTAATGTTTAATCTTGTCAGTTCTGCCCCAGATTAACCCAATGACAAGGAAAATGCTATGTCATGTCTCATGCAGGAGCTGAAAGCTGCCAAGGCAGGGCTGCCTGGGAATCCAGCAAGCCACGCCCCTGGTCTCCCAGCAAGCCATGCTCCTTGTCTCCAGAGAACCGATTGTCAAGTCAACTGGTCCCTGATAGCTGACTCAGCAGAGGAGCTGGCTGGGCATGGACTACTGAGCATACACCACAACACTGTCTTTCTTCTCCTCTGCTATAAATATAAATCACCTGACCCCCTACAGAAGATCCGTGGTTGCCCTGTGTAGTCCAGAGTTGCAATTTTCAGATGCCTGCCCAGATCTGAGTAAGAAACTTCCAGCAGAGATCATAAAAATGTCAAACTGAAAAAACCCTCAAAGTGATCTGCCAAACTGTTGTTGAATGTTACTATATTTACTGCAGAGCTCATTTAGCGAATTATACTCTACTGATCTTGAAGTTACTCTGTGTTGGGGAAAACCAAGCCTACCTCTTTAATCCTGAGTGGAAGCAAGCAATTGTGACCAAGTAAAGAAGATTCTTCATTTTGCCATGCCGCTGTAGAGATGTGTGTGGTGACTGTGAAGTCGCTCTGAGTTGGAAATGTGGGCTGCCTTTGAAAGCAGGCATAACTATATGATGAAAGTTCACTGTTCATGGGGCTGGAGACTGGTGACTCAGTGCTGAAGAGAGCTTGCTGTTCTTGCAGAGGCGTTGGTTCTGTTCCCAGCACACATGTGGCAGCTCACAACCATCTGTACCTCTAGTCCCAGAGGATCTGACCCATCATCCTCATCGGACTTCCATGGGCTCTTGCGTGCATGTGATGCACATGCATACACTTCAGCAAGCATACATACACATAATAAAATAAAATAAATATATGTTTTTAAAAGTTCACAAGTTCACGCCAATGGTTGAAACTGAAAAATTTCTGTTCCGCAGGTTATTTTTGTAAGAGAGATTGTTAGCCTGACAGGTGTCTTCCAGAAATAGTCTTTAAATTTGTAAACGGAGGATAGCTTCAATACTGCTCAAAAACAGAACACTTCAAAATGTATATAAACTCATGAGTGAAGAAATGTTTCCAACGTTGGCATTTCCTTTCATTTAAGCAATGAGGTACCTTATCCAAAAAGTAAATGAACTAGCCATTATAACTGAGCCTAGCTAAAATCTACACTGTCAGTTCCTAATTCACCTACTGAAGTTGAGCTACTTAAGCAGGCATGGTAATGAATGCATTGGTAAGTTCTTTTATGGCTTGTTCAAGGATGACAGTTTGAAGATAAACATAGGAAAATACTAGGCTCAAAATCTACCAATTGACTTGGAAAAAATAATTATTTTTACAAACTCCAAGGAACAGAACTGATAAGAATTTTAAATATTTGAGGCACATCAGATTTTGATTACTTCTTTAGGAAAAAGGTCTGAATTGCAAGATTGATTCAAACTTTTAACAAATGGGTATTTTATTTGTTACTTGATTTACTAGATTTAAAAACAAAATAGAAGTAGAATGTTTCCTCTCTTCTCTACTCACTGAAAGCTGCTATGTAAAACTATTATTGTTTCTTTCTTACACACAAGATAAGGTCATCCGAGCCTGGCATTTCACTTATGTGAGGGCTTTTAATTATTGACTGGGTCTTTTAAATTATTGTAGAACTCTTCAGAAGTTTTATTACTTAAAAAGTTGCATTTTTCTAGTAGTTTCCACCCACCTTTTTTTTTTAGTTTGATGTCAAATTGTTGAGAAATCATCCACTGTATTCTTAAATTCATTTTTAGTTCTAGAATTTCCATTTGTTCCTTCTGCCAACTTTGTACTGATGTTTTAAATGCTGTCTTTGCTTCCTTCCTGATGATTAATGACAGGTAACTGATACTTTCCAATATCTGAGCCTTAGGAGTTTGTTGCTATAGTCTTGGGGTATAGACAAGTCTTATCTCCCTCTATAATGTATCCATTTTGAGCATCGCCTTATAAACTGACAGATGATTCGAACTCCTCCCTTACTAGAGAGGATTTGCCTTTCTTCTGGAAGCTAATCGCATTGTGATATAAACAATCCCAAATTAGTACAATTCAATCAGGGTTTAGACAAAGTTAAGCTTTAGTGCTTGCTCAGTTGGGCCTATGTAAGTTTTGCTTCACCCTTATTCAAACAATGATTCCAAACCAGATATATGCGGCCTCGCAAAAAAAGTTACCATTTGCTGGAGCTTCATAAATCTCTTTTTAAAAATATCTGCTCATCTCATTATCAGAAAATGAAATAAGCAAATTCCTTGAAAGAAAGAAAATAAAAGTCAGTCCCAAAAGCTCAACTCACGGCTCAGAGCGATTGCACCCAAGGAGTAACCTTCCTGTGCCTCAGGAGCCCACTTACACATTGACAGGCCCATTACGTTAGATTAAAAGTATTTCTTCAGGTTCCTAGCGGCCTTGAGGGGCAGGTTGATCTAAAGCAGGAATTACCACCTCTCACCACTGATTATTTTAAAATATTTCATATCCTTTAGTCACAATCTATATTTGAAAGTTGATGTTCACAACCTCTGCTCCTTCACAACATACTCACATTATACCCACTCAAACTTCACCTTCACCTCAATAATCTACAATAATAATAATAATAATAATAATAACTGTGAAGGTTAGTGTCATCAATGACTTCTGTCTGGTGAATCCAGAATGCTGTTTCTTATTCCTCTCCTGTTTCTGGCATCTCCACATCATTTATCAACATCTGTGTCTGCCCTTTTTCTCCGGAAACCATCTCTTTCCCTTGTGTCCATATTATAATTTTTTTCCTCTTGTTGGCTCATCTTCCTCTGTCGAGAAAATTAATGTTTCATTTCTCAACAGTTGAAATACAGCCCTGTCTCTTTCACACTCTTGTGTTCTCTTTGGTGATCCCATTCAGCCAAGAGAAATAACTTATCTATATTTGAAAATAATTCATATGTTTTTATGTCTAACTCAGACCCATCCTCTCAGCTCCAGATCCATAAATCCAAGGAGTGCTTGAAACTTCCTCCTGAATATCATAAAAGACACCTGAAAGGAAGAGAGTTAGAAGTCAAACCGGTAATTGGCTGCAATTAAAAAGAAGCAGCTAGAATGGTTATCAACAAAAAGACAAATAATAATAAATGCTGAGTAGAGTGTGAAGAAAGAGAAACTCCTATGCCCTGTTTTTAGGAGAATGCATTGGTATAACTGTAATGAGGGTCCTCCGAAGAACAAACTAGACATATATATCATATACTCCAGCAATCCACCTGTGGAATGTATACAAACAACATTAACACATCACAGAGCTGCTTGTACCTCTATTCGTGATAGTTGAGGTATGAACCAGGTGTCCATCAGTAGACAAATGAGTTATTTTAATGTATATAATATAATTCAATTTAGCCATAAAAATCTAGTGAAAGCCTGTCATTTATGACAACATGGATAAGCCTGAAATATCTGGTAAGTGAACAGGCCAGGCAGAGATAAGCAGTGTGAATTCTCATTCAAATGCAGGAACTAAAGCTCCTGATACACTGTTAAAGTAGTAGAACTGTGAGTGCATAGAGGAAGCATGGAAGAAGGTAAGCAATGGAGTTAACACTGACTTCAATAAGATACATAATTTCTAGTGCCCTGCATCACATCGGGATAGCTAGTCTGTGACATAGGTTCTACAATGAACTAGAAGAGTGACTCTAAAGGAGTGATAGCCGTTTGAGGACCAAACTGCTAATTCTCCTGATATGATCCATAAAGACTGTATAGAGTCACTGAATAACCACAGTATACCCATTGAACGTGTACAGTTGTTGTTATATGACAATTCAAAATTTTAAAGTGGAAAAAAAGGGGGCCAGCAGTCTGCAAATGCAAATCACTCTAGGAGAGAGAGAATGAAGTTACAAAGCAACATCAGAGGCATCGAGCAGAAGGAATGTGCTCAAAGTACACCATATACTTGCATGAAAACGACCCCATAAAACACTGTATTGTACAATACAATATTATACAAGAGCAAAGAGACGTAATGTTACTATTGTAATACTGAATTGCCCCATATTCAAATTTTTCTAAACATCTTTCAGAGTTTTTTTCTAGTATTTTTCTCCTGAATAGTATCAAGAATAGCAAAGTGTCTTTAACTGTCATTGTCTTTTTTTTTAATATAGAATATTGAACACATGCACGAGCTTGCTCTCTCTCTCTCTCTCTCTCTCTCTCTCTCTCTCACACACACACACACACACACACACATATGCACACACACATGCACACACAGTATTTTTGTTTTGTTTTTTATGGTCTGACATGATTGACAGTTTTGAGAGCTATAAAGCAGAGGTCTTGTTGAGTGTCTTATATTTTGGTTTTTTTCACATTGTTTCATATTGTTTCATATTGTTTCGTTTTCATATGTAATACTTACATTATGTACATTTTATAAAAATACAGTAAAGTTTGGAATAGTATTCTCATCAAAAGCCACTGTTAAACAGGAGTGGAAAGTTTGATATTTAAATCCTATTAATTTTCTCATAAGTTGTTGTCTTAGTTACTTTTCTAATTGCTGAGATAAAAACACCTTAACAAAAGGTACTTAAGGGAGAAGGTGTTGGCTTTGGCTCACAGTTCAAGGTTAAGTCCGCTATAAGACAGAAAACAACAGCAGCAAGAGCTTGAGACAGCTGGTTACATAGTAACCAGACCCAAGAAGCAAAGAACAAAGAATGCTAGTATTCAGTTCACTTTCTCCTTTGTTTACAGTCTAGAATCATTTCCAAGAGAATGGTGTCATCCACAGTGGGCAGGCCTTTTCACCTCAATTAATTTAATCAAGATAATCCCAACAGGTATGTCCAAAGGCCTGTCTGCTGAGTGACTCTAGATCTCATTAAGTTGACAACAGGGATTAACTGTCATCACTCCACATTTACCAACTTGATACCCAAACACATCCTTAAATAATAACCTTCTATCCCTTGTCTCCAAAGCTTCATATTCATCTCATAGTGCAAAATACAACCAAACTTCAAATGTCCATATAGTCTTAACAAGTCCAATAGTTTAAAAGTGGAAACAGAAGCAATGAATCAGTGAATAAGAACACATACTGCTCTTGCAGAAGATCTAGGTTTAGTACCACCATATATATATGGTGGTTCCTCAGAAAATTGAACATAGTACTACCTGAGGACCCAGCTATACCGCTCCTGGGCATATAGCCAGAAGATGTTCCAACATTTAACAAGGAAACATGCTCTACTATGTTCATAGCAGCCTTATTTATAATTGCCAGAAGCTGGAAAGAATCCAGATGTCCCTCAACAGAGGAATGGATACAGAAAATGTGGTACATTTATACAGTGGAGTACTACTCAGTTATGAAAAACAATGAATTTATGAAAGTTTTAGGCAAATGAAGAGAACTGGAAAATATCATCCTGAGTGAGGTAACCCAACACACATGGTATGCACAGACCACATGAAGCTCAAGAAGAAGGAAGACCACAGTGTGGATATTTCAGTCCTTCTTAGAAGGAGAGCAAAATACCCATGGTAGAAGATACAGAGACAAAATGTGGAGCAGAGACTGAAGGAAAGGCCATCCAGAGACTGCCCCACCTGGGGATCATCCCATATACAGTTACCAAACCCAGACACTATTGTGGATGCCAACAAGTACTTGCTAACAGGAGCCTAATATAGCTGTCTCCTGAGAGTCTCTGCCAGTGCCTGACAAATACAGAGGTGGATGCTCTCAGCCAACCATTGGACTGAGCACAGGAAGGAACTAGAGAAAGGACCCAAGGAGCTGAAGGGATTTACAGCCCTATAGGAGGAACAACAATATGAACCAACCAGTACCCCCAGAGTTCCCAGGGACTAAACCACCAACCAAAGAGTACACATGGAGGAACCCATGGCTCCAGTCGCATATATAGCAGAGAATGGCCTTGTTGGACATCAATAGGAGGAGAGGCCCTTGGTCCTGTGAAGACTTGATGCCCCAGTGTAGGGGAATGCCAGGACAGGGAAGTGGGAGTGGGTGGGTTCATGAGCAGGGGGCTGGGGAATGGGATAGGGAATTTTTGGAGGGCAAACAAGGAATGTGGATAACATTTAAAATGTAAATAAAGAAAATATCTGATGAAAAATTTAAAAAAAAAAGAACACATACCGCTCTTGCAGAAGATCTATGTTTATTACCACCATCCATGTGGTATGTGTGTATATAAATACATATATGTATATATATGTATATACATATATATACATATGTATATATATACATATATATAACCATCTATAACCAGTTCTAGAGAACCCAGTGTCTTCTTCTGGCCTCCATGGATGCTCATATATACATGCATGCATGTACATGTGCATGTGGACACACACACACAAACCTTAAAAGAAATAAAATAAAATTTGGAAAAAATAAACAACAAAGAGTAATATACAAATAAATAGAAATAAATTTCTTAAACCCTGGAGATGAAGACTAAATGACTGAACAGTAGTTTATACCTACAAGACCTAACCAAGTCTCCTGACACTTAATCCAGCCTCTTAAGAAAAACACTGACCAATATCTTTTTGTTAAAAACATTTCCCAAAAGTCCTGCTTCCTGGCACAACTGCATTAAGAAAATAAGCCTCATTATGAGGTTTGGGAGCTCAAATCATACTTGGAGCACAGCAGAAGCCTGTAGGAATTATGAGGCACCACCAAGAGAACTAACAATCCCACAATGAGAATTACAGGTGAAAAAGAAAAGGATGGCGACTCAGACCTTCCCAAGTCTGGGATATGTGGCACTATCCATACATAAGAAGTGAATACAGCTCTCCCACCAAATTACCAATTTAACAAACCATATAAGCTATCACAAATCAGATGCAGGGGTGAGGTTATAGCTCGGTAGTAGAGTTCTTGCTTTATACGAATGAGGCTCCTAAGCTCAACCTCTAGCACTGAAAAACGTAAAAGCAAAGACAAAGAAAAAAATGTTTGAGAGCCACGAGAGATAAGAAACCTATGATATATCTGGGAATTTCAATGTGGCCGCGAGAAGAATTCTCAGGAAAATGTCTTCAGGCCAACCAAGAATGTTCACAGTTACGCTGTTGTTCAGAAAAGAGATTTACACACAAACTTCTTCTAGTCAGGGAAAAGCTAAGAGTGCATAGGGCTACCTTACAGAAATGAGTAAAGGATTTTTTGACTAATAACTTATATGAAAACACAAAACTCACAGTTTCATGCTCAGAATAATCAGTGATTAAAACGGTGGTAGGTACTATGCTGGATGCTACTGTGAGGCTTAAAAAAACAAAGCCACTATAAACAACCACAACCAAAATAAATTCTGAGGGCTTCAAATTCTAAGATGATGCAAATTTTGACATTAAAAATGTATAATGTAGTGCAAAAGCACAGAGCTGAATACAGAGTCAAGCTGCCACCAGCTTCAAGGACCCTGTTTTACATACAAGACATTTTGTGTAAGCTTCCTGTAACCATAATGCAAAGGCCTACCGTGCTCTGCAGAAAGCCACCAAACCAGAAAGCATAGAAAAGAAGGGACAGACCCCGAAAGCAAGATGCCTGTGGTAAATCCCTACCTACACACAATCATTTTGGATATAAACAGATTAAATTCTCCAATTAAAAGCCATAGAGTCCCTCCTCTCTCTGCCTCCCACCCACCATTGTGCAAACAGGTTCAGCGATGCACTTCTTGCCACCATAGTGCTTGCCTGACAAAAGAACCCAAAGGCTCAGTAAATCCTTGGGCATCTGACATCCTACGCAGTTAAGGGACATCTTACTGAGGTCAGTCCATCAAGGTTAGGGAACACTGGCCAATTTTTCACATACATATATCAATCCATGGATACAAGAAATGGTGGCACCTATGTATTATCAACTTGTCTGGATTTGGGATCAGCTAGAAGACACACTAGTAGATATGTCTTTGAGATTTTCCAGAGGCATAAAGCCAAGGAGGAGGACTTACTCTGAATGTGTACTTCCTACCAGCTGGAGCACACGCAAAATAAAGGAGGGAACTGAGAAAGTCAGCAGAACACTAGAATTCATTTCTTTCCTCTTCCTGACTTAGACACAATGTGGTCAAGTTCCCACCACCATGAATTCTCTGTCATCATGGACTGTATCTCATCAAGCCATAAGCCCAAAATCAGCCCTTTTTCCCTTAAGTTGCTTTGTAAGGTATTTTGTCAAGACAATGAAGAAAATTAAAAAAAACATCAAAGGAATACAATAAATACCCAGTAGATAAAACCAAAGAAAGGAGGATCCAAGAGTTGTCTAGTAAAGAATCAAAATAATATTTAAAAAGTGGTTCATCAATATACAAGAAAACTTGAAATAATAAATGGTATATATAGGCAAAATGAAAATTCAATGCAGAGTCAAAGTATAAAAAATGAACCACACAGAAATTCTTAACGAATAGAGTAGCTGGAGTAAAAAATGAAATAGTTTAGTGACAGAATCAATCAGAAAAGAAAAATGGAAGCTCAAAGACAAGTCATTTGAAATTCTCAAGATGGAAGAGAAAAATGAAAAGAATGAAGAAATCCTACAAGAATCATAAGACACCATCAATATACAAATTGTAGCAGTATTAAAAGAGGGGAAAGAAGAGAAATTTATCTCAAGAATAGCAAATATGTTCTTGCAAGTGATAGGATTTCAATCCTTTTATGGCTGAATTCCCATTTTATTTATAAAATAATAAAGGAAGACATACCCCATATTCTTATTCACCTACCAATGGATACCTAGGTTAATTCCACATCTTGCTACTGTAATACGACAATAAACATCTTAGTTAGAGTTACTATTGCTGTAATGAAGCACCATGACCCAAAACAACATGGAAAGGAAAGGGTTTATTTTGGCCTACACTTCCACATCAAGGTTCATCATCAAAGGAAGTCAAGAAACAGACTCAAACAGGTCAGGAACTTGGAGGCAAGAGCTGATGCAGAAGCCATGAAGAGGGGACGTATCTTACTGACTTGCTTCTCATGGCTTGTTCAGACTGCTCCCTTACAGAACCCAGGACCACTACCCACAACTGGTTGGGCCAACCCCAATCAATCACTAATTAAGAAAATGCTTTCAGGCTTGCCTGCAACCACATCTTATAATGCATTTTCTCAATCCTGGCTCTCTCTTCTCAAATGACTGTACAAGTTGACATAAAACTAGCCAGTGTAAGACTATTCAGTGGTTTTATTTTAACTTTTCTTTTTTTCTTTTTAGTTAGTTAGCTAGTTATCTGTTAGGTTTTTTTTTTTTTTTTTTTTGAGACAGGGTCTCACTGTGTAACCCTTCCTAGCCTCCTAGTCACTATGTAGACCACCTTAGCATTGAACTGAGATCTGCCTCTCTGCCCCCTGAGTAATGGAACTAAAGGCATGCTTCTATTTTAAGGTTTTAAGGAATATGCACGTGGTTATTAATAAAGAGTATACTAACATACTTCAACAAGGTACAAGGGCCCCTTCTTCTCTGTAAGCCTCACTACACCATTTTCTTTTGCTTTGTGTCTTTATAACATTCATTCTGACTTAGGTGAGGTTACAAGACACAAAGAGTGTTTCCACATTGGTGCATATAAATTACACATCATAATGGATGTTTTGACATTTTCATGTACATATCATACTTTGCATTTACCCATTAAATGGTCTTCGGTGTGACTGCACTTCCCTCATGATTTAAAGCACATTTACTATAGCAGTGGGCATGTATACATATTCTTTTAGGAATGTCTATTTGAATAAGCACCACCTTCTTACATGTGGTTATATGTGGTTTTGCTATCGAATTGTATACAGTATGCCTTCTAGACATTAACTCTTTATCAAATTCAGAATTTAAGAACTTTTTTCCCCTTCTGTAGGTTGGCTACTTTCTCTGTGTATTGTTGTATTTGGCGTGAATAAGTTTTATTGTTTGGTGTGGTTCATTTAGGACAGTGAATAAAGCAAGCCACTGAGTGTTAGAACACAATCCAAGAATAGAGTCATGTAAGAATTGTGGGTGCTCCAAGCTCCTCCCAGGTGTAGTAAGTAGATAGAAGTCTTTGAGTTTATTTCAGATTATTCATTACAGCTAGCTAATGTTGTTTTTATATCTCTGTGGAAAAATATGTTTTTTGCCTCATGCAGCTTGTCCTTGTGATTGTACACTTGACTCAAGTGACTCTTCTTAACCCTCAGAGTATAAACTGCCTGATGCTCTGAATAAAGTTGGCTGTGGCATAAGCCTTTAGACTGCCTCATCTATTGGCTCCATTCTCCCAGGTCCCACTGCCATTCTAAAGTGGTAAACGACTGAGGACATTAAATTAAGTGAAATAAGCCAGGCATCGAGGGTTAAATATTGCACTTCTTTATTGATATGTTGAAGTAAAACAACTAACATCAGGTTAATAGAAGGAAAACAGTGGTTAGCATGGGGTAAAGAGGGCAGGGAGGGAGGTTTGTCAATGGGTATAAAGTTATCATTAGATAAGAAGCATAGGTTTAGCTGGGCAGTGGTGGCACACGCCTTTAATCCCAGCACTTGGGAGGCAGAGGCAGGCGGATTTCTGAGTTCGAGGCCAGCCTGGTCTACAGAGTGAGCTCCAGGACAGCCAGGGCTACACAGAGAAACCCTGTCTCAAAAAACAAAAAAGAAGAAGAAGAAGGAGGAGGAGGAGGAGGAGGAGAAGGAAAGAGGAGAAGGAGGAGAAGGAGAAGGAGAAGGAGCATAGGTTTGAGTGTTCTGCTGTACAATGGAATGACTAAAGTTAACAATTTATGGACTATTTCAAAGCAGATATGAGATGATTTTTTTATGACCCAGAAGTAAATAATACTAAAAGTAGAAGACATGTTAACCACTCTTTTGACCATTACACAATGTGCACACGGGCAACAACAACAACAAAAAAAAATCACACTAATATAAAGGAGCCACAGGCGCAGCAGAACTATCAACTCTCAGCTCAGCTACGATGGAGGTAAAATCTTTCGGTGATGCAAGGGTCATTGAAGTACAGCATTATTACAATGAACTCCAATGTCTAAAAATTGTTCTTTTTGGGGGGGTTGTACCACAGTAAGAGCCAAGATTTTAAGCACTACTAACAACAAAACAAACAAACAAAAAGACTTTATCTATTTGCATTCATTTTTTTAAAAACTAATATTGATATATTATTTTAAAATATACAGTTAATATGTTTGGAATTATTTAAAATTTATATTGAGTATTTTCAGTATTGCTATAGACAAGCATCTACATAAGACTGTTCAATTGATTATTGTTTTATATCAAACAACTTTTATAATACTCATTTTTATGGTTACAATATTTTATAAACTTTGAAGAATATGATAAAATAAAAAAAAAACAATGAACACCCAGAGGAAGCTCCACTCCCAGGCGCTCTGACACACCCAGGATCAGAGGTGAGCAGGAACCAACTTCTGTCCCAACACTGGGAGTAACTGGGTCCAGTGGGACCAGGCACACAGGAACTCCACCAGCCCAGTGACTCCAGTTCCTTCCAGTCTGCCTGGGCTGGGGTCCAGAGCAGACCTTGGACACAAGCTCCACAGCCAGTCCCACAACACCCAGAGGAAGCTCCACTCCCAGGCACTCTGACACGCCCAGGATCAGAGGTAAGCAGGAACCAACATCTGTCCCAACACTGAGAGTAATTGGGTCCAGCTTGACCAGGCACAAAGAAACTCCGCCAGCCCAGTGACTCCAGTTCCTTCCGGTCTGTCGGGGTTAGTGTTCTGAGCAGACCTTGG
>NW_022196904.1:157034321-157043980 GCF_008632895.1 Mastomys coucha | reverse complement strand
TTTGGTTTTTTGAGACAGGGTTTCTCCATGTAGCCCTAGCTATCCTAAACCAGGCTGGCCTCGAACTCAGAAATCTGCCTGCCTCTGCCTCCCACTGCCTGGCTCTGGGAGACTTTATAAACAATACAGGTTGTGCAGGATAGCTTGATGTTAAGGCCCTATTCCTCGGGACATCGCATGTTCTTTGGTCATAGGACATGGGGAAATCAAGTTGGTACTAACCAGGGTGCTGCCTTTCTGCTGGCTAGCTTTCACAGTACTAGAAAATGCTATCCAGGCTGCTGGGAAAGAGGGTAATTGTGAACCCAGCATGCTACAGTAACAATCAGTGTGGAAAGATATACCCGTGTGCAATAGTGGCTCTAATGTTATGGGGATAACCAATAGCTCTCTGATTAGCTGTAAGTTCCACAGGAGGAAACTCATGACTGTTACTATAAATCTGGCCAAGAACCCCCCCCCCACGATTGTTTCTCCCTGATCCTTTGTGATATGCCATTTTTCCATAGCCATGGACTGGGATGTGTCCATGATATGAAAGACTGTAACCCTGAGTTAAAAATAGACATTTGGTGTCCCTCAACAGAGGAATGGATACAGAAAATGTGGTACATCTACACAATGGAGTACTACTCAGCTATTAAAAACAATGAATTTATGAACTTCTTAGGGGAATGGATGGATCTGGAGAATATCATCCTGAGTGAGGTAACCCAATCACAAAAGAACACACATGGTATGCGCTCTCTGATAAGTGTATATTAGCCCAGAAGATCAGAATACACAAAGTACAATCCACAAACCACAAGAAACTCAAGAAAAAAGAAGAACAAAATGTGGATACTTCATTACTTCTTAAAAGGGAAACAAAATACCCATGGAAAGAGTTGCAGAAACTAACTATGGAGCAGAGACTGAAGGAAGGACAATTCAGAGACTGCTCTACCTGGGAATCCTTCCCATATTCAATCATCAAATCCAGACACTATTGTGGATGCCAGCAAGTGCTGAATGACAGGAGCCTGATATAGCTGTCTCCTGAGAGGCTCTGACAGTACCCGACTAATACAGAAGTAGAGGCTCACAGCCATCCATTGGACTGAGTACAGGGTCCCCAATGAAGGAGCTAGAGAAAGGACCCAAGGAGCTGAAGGGTTTGCAGCCCCTTAGGACGAACAACAATATGAACTAACTAGTACCCTCAGAGCTCCCAGGGACTAAACCACTAACCAAAGAATACACATTGTGGAACTCATGGCTCCAGCAGCATGTGTATAGCAGAGGATGGCCTAGTCGGTCATCAATGGGAGGAGAGGCCCTTGGCCCTGTGAAGGTTCTATGCTCCAGTGTAGGGGAATGCCAGGGCCAGGAAGCAGGAGAGGGTGGGGTGGAGAGCAGGGGGAGGAGGAGGGAACATGGGTTTGTTTGTGCTTTTGTTCTATTTTATTTCATTTTTCTTTTTTTCAGTGGGTAAACTGGGAAAGAAGATATCGTATGACATGTAAATAAAGAAAATATTGAATAAAAAAATAGACATTTGGAGACAGGGATATGTGCTCAGTGGTAGGTACAGTTTTGCCTAATATGTAACAAGCCCTGAATTTAATCCCCTGTAATGATAAAATAATAAGTCTTTACTCCCACAGGTTGCTTCTGCCAGGTATTATAACCACAGAAGTTGACATGGGCATCAACCTACTCCACAGGCTATGTTTCCTTGGAAGTCATGTATTCTTATAAGGAAACTCTAGGGTAGTCCAAAAGGGAATTAATATATTGAGTTCTGGAACACTCACAACCCACCTTCATGATCCATCAATGCTGAAAGGATCTTGTTACATACCTAGATTTCAAATCAGTAAAATCCCTTTTTTAAAAAAATGAGGTATCATTAGTGGCTGAGTTATTCTCTAGCTTTTATTGTGGGCAAAATGTCATGGAACTTTCAAACTTCAAAGTCAAATCTCCATGTTCTTTATCAGCTGGTCTTTCCTTTTAAGCCAAACCATCACCACATGGCTGACTCTGAACTCCTGACAAAAGCGACCATGACCTCCTTTTCTTTACATCTTTACACCAAAATCATAATTGGGACTCTGTGAGAGACTCTCAAACACCACCACACCAGCCTGTCGCCAGGTCACACAGCTGTTCCACAGCCTATTATAAATCAAGCCATGAAATTGACATTATTTAAACCCACAGTTTCTTTTGGTTACTTTCTATCTCTAGGGGAGGAAATTACTGTGGAATTCATAACACAACTTGGGGAGGAGAGGATGTCACAGGACATAAGTGAAGTCCTGGCTGGAGATCTTGATTTATGGGGCAATGGAAGAACCTGATCCATGTATTTACAGCAGTAGCTGGAGGTAAGTGTATTCAGAGAAGTGCTATTGAAGCGTGTGTCCCTCATTTCTGTGACAGGGAAGGGGAGCAACGAATGCTCTAAATCACTGCAAATCCTCAGAGCATGAGAGACAGATGGAAGTCACATCTTCCTCACGCTGCAGAAGTGCCACTGTTTTACAAGGTTCACCAAGAGTTTGTGGGAAACTTTGATCTTTCTTCTTTCAGTTTCAGAGGAGCTTGTGAAGCCCCTGTTTATTCAGCTGGCTCTGGCAGCCACTCATCACTGAAGAGACAAAGGGATGACCACTGCTGAAAAGTGTGTTCCTTCTTCGTATCTTTCATACCTTCATAGGTAATAAATGACATTTATAAAAGAAACTAGACCCTCTGTCACATCTGTTCCCCTACTTTATCCCATGCCAATCCTTGAAACCAGGAAAGTTAAAATGAAACACAGCCTTACCCTGAATTTCACTTATGACAAACAAGTTCATATAATATATATACATATGTATATGTGTGTGTATGAATGTAGATGTGTGTATGTATATGTATGTGTATGTGTAAAAGAAGAAAAACTTGGCCTCTAGCTCTTGGCTCCTAATACCATTATTTGTAGTCATGAGGTTGTCTTCCAAATCTGTTCTGCATACTTACTTCTGTGCTTATACATTTTCATATATTGTACACATATATAACATTTTTCAATTGCTGTTGTCCTATACATTTGTTTCTCTTTTTTTCTCCCACTGCAACTATTCACTACTAATTTTAGACCCTGAACTACCTAGGAGTCCTTTTTAAAATTGTAAAACATACATATACAAACTGTTGCAAAGTTTCTAATGAAGAAATAGTTGAGTCAACAGGGGCATTTACCTTCAACTCTTTTCCCCATAACCCACTCCACTCCAAGAAGTATCTAATGTAAAAACAAGAAGCATATATTCCCCCGTACTTCTGGTAATCCATAGGCATTTTTTTACATGAATTGGATCATATGAGAACTTGCTTTTTTTTTCTCATTTAACAATGCCTTCTAGACTTTCCTCCTTCTGTGCATAGAGAACCACTTCTATCTTTTCATCATCACATTGAAATCAAAGGTCATGTCCGACAATTTAAGTATTTCAGTTCAGTGTTTGACACACGTAAATAGTCTTTCACAAACTGCTAAATATGAATTCTCATTCTGCATATGTTTCTATCCACATATGTGGTCCTGGTCCCAACATGAGCATTTCCATATAATAAATCTCTCGAAATGGTTTTTAAATCTTAACAGCCCCATCCCAGTTGAACTCCAAAAAGGATATGTACCAATTTACAACTAAGTAAATGTGGACATTTCCCCTTTCCCGCCAACTACCACCCTCTGAGATACGCTTGATGGGCACCTGGCTGTGGTTTCTGCTTTAGATCTCCCCTGAGCTGTTGCCTTCTTTCTCACTGGTTTGCTAGAATTCCATATGTCAATTCACTGTATTACATAAAGAACCCTCTTGGGATTTTCAAGCTTCCTCTGGACAGGATGAACATCTGTATCTACAGAGTACTCTAGTTTCTATATGTCGCTGTCTTCAATGTTTTTCTACTCAACTTACTACAGTTTAAATATAAGTGTCTAACAGTTTATACATATTGCTCATTACCAGTCACATTGCTAAATTTCTTTTATTAGTCCTAATCATTTCTGAGTGATAGTCTAGGAGCTCATTTATTAGTAAACATGGTTTCTCCTCTTCCTCGTTATTTCTTTTTTACCCATTGCATGGGCTACTACATCTAAACACTGTTCATGCCTCATCTCGTTCTTCATGTGATTGGAAATGTTTTCTTTCTTCATTTTATATGTGAATGTGGTATGCGTGTATGTGTATACATGTTGATGTGTATATAGATACACATGTGTGGAGTTGCATATGGAAGTCCAAAGTTGATGTTGTATGTGTTGTATGTGTATATGTATGTACTTATTGAGACAGGTCTCTCTCGCTAACCCAGCTACTCTAGCTAAGCAGCTTTCACAGCATCCCCTGCCTCTGCCCTTCAAGTACCAAGATTACAGGAGTCAGTTAGTCCTAGTTGGCTTGTAATGGCTTCTGGGGATTCGAATTCTGTTCCTCACACTTGCATAACAAGCACTTTACACACTGAGCCATCCTCTGCCCTTGGAAACAATGTTTAATCCATCATTAAGTATGGAACCAACCATAGGTTTCTTGTATATTCATTTTCCAACTTAAAACATGTTCTTACTCCTACACTAGTACATACTGATTTTAATGAGAAATACGTGTTAGATTGACCACAAGCTTAAGTGATATCCACTAAAACTGTCTTATAGTGGGAAACACAATTAATTACATCGTGAGGTTTTGTTTTTTTTAAGAATAAGAGCTCCTTCCTTACTTTCCCAATATATGTTTGTATCACCTTCTGATCAACACATGTCATTACAGAATTAACTTGAGAAAGGACAAAACCTGCACTTGAGAAAATACCTTCCTCAAAACACAAAAATGTTAGTTTACCAGTGTTCCAGGAATAATACTGGTCACATGCCCAGTCACTAAAACTAAGTCACCTATCCAGTTTACTAACAAATCATACTTTCTAAAGAGAACTGGAGAAGTCATAAGACAGAGGAAAACAGAGTGGGAGAAATCATATCCACCAGCCAGTTGCATCCAGCACTGAGCCTGCCTTACACACCATATTCAGTATAGTGACGTACCAGAAACACTGGGGTCCATTCTCTCCAAATTAGATCACTTCTCAGCACCAAACTCCCAGAAGATATGGGTCAGATTTGAACTGGAAGAAACACAAATGGATGGGATAATAGATGGGTTTTTCATTTCTGTGATAGAGTCATAAAATGGCAGCAGAAAGATGGTTCTAGGATGCTGCTTCTAAGAGCTAAGGATGTGAAACAACCTGAGGAAAAATGAGCCTAAGCTAGTCCATTCTAAATGTGTCATAACTGACAAAAATAAATACCATATTTTCATTACATTTGTCTCCTATAGTAAGTATCTGGTGCACGCTTGTGATTTTTTTTAAATCATGTATAAATAGGAAGAATTTTTAATTATCGGTATGTTACTTTGAAAGTTAATAAAAGTGTACTAAAACTAAATAGAAGTAGCTTTACCCGTTAAGTATATCAAAATCTCTTAATTGTACATTTGTTGTGGATTTGGTCTAATTCTGCTTGTATTATGTTAATTTGGGTCCCCAAAACTGCACAAGAATCCACACATCCCTGAGGGAACCCTGCCCCCAGTTGGTCTTGATTGGTAAGTAAAGTTGATGGTGGCCAATGAATGGCTAGCAGGGAGACTTTAGTACTCTGGGGCAAGGGACCAAGGAAGGAGCAGGAAGAGAGAGATTGGCCATGCCAGTGAAGGTAAAGGAGAAGAAAGATGCCACAGGTCAGAAGGCATGTCCGCCATGTATAAGAGGGGTAAGGCAGCCCAGGAAGGGACCCCCAACTGTGCCTAGGACAGCAAAGATGAAAGTGGGATTAGTTAGTAATAACTCAGGAATATAGGGAGGGTGGATCAGCCACGGGGAGGCTAGGTTAGGAAATGGCCCAGCCATTGAGCTGTTTAAGATATATCAAAACATAAAGGCTGTATGTGTGTGTGTGTGTGTTCATTTGGGAATTAAGAACACTGGGCGGGTAGTGACACAGCCACTGTCAGGATCAAATTGAGTAGCAATAATTGAGCGCTACTACATACATTGGTTAAATTTTACTATATATAACTTAAATCTTAACAAAGTTGTTATACACCAAAAACATATCATGCATTCCTCATGTGAAATGCAAATGAAGCTGAGTATCCTACATACCCTAGCATGGCTCCAATTTAACTTTCTTTAATTTCTACTCAAGTCTCATGTCTTAGTTACTATGTGGCCTTAATATTATTGGAAACCCCAAATGAGTTCCCTTAATGATAAATTAGTTGTTTTGAGGATTAATAGACCTGAGGCATATAAAATTCTTAGCACATAGGAAACAATGTCTGGTAGCATTTAGATAATGGTTACGCTAGCAGGTCTGGACAATAATGGGCAAGAGTACAGTTATACAAGAGGGGCAGAGCATATAGTATTGGACAGGGAGTTACAAGACACATGCTTTCATTCCTGTGAGTGCTTGGAACTAGGTCTGTGACTATAATGAGTCCCTTAGCCTTCCTGTCTCAATTTTCTTATCTATAAAATAAGAAGGTTGAATTAAGTGACCTCTTTTTACTCTTAAAAGCCTCATTCAGTGATCCTGTTTTGCTTGAACCTTGAAGAAATATATGAAAATGTTGTTAATTCCCCATAAGTAAATTTTTTCCATAGAACAGCCAATGATTAATATCCTCTGAACACTATCCAGAGTAAAGGTATGCAGAATGGTGATTTTAGTAGCATTAGCTTTGAGGAATACAGGTGCAATTGGTCATAGTTATTCTCAGACAACAGTCCATGTGGTTTCATGGTTTCACTTCAAGTTATAAATCAAATTCTGGAGCCGGAGCTCAATCCAGCACTCTGAATGTGAGTTACAGCATCTTCAGTCTTAACACAATACACACTGTGGTATCCTGGTTGTCAGGGCACAGTGTTTTATCACGGTCAGAGGAATGAATTGTATGGTTTCCAAATACATGCTGCAATATACCTTTCAAATTAAACAAATGCTTTCCTCAGATTTCATTTTAATTTAACTGAGAATAAATTTTAGGTTTTCCTCTATAAACCACTAAAAAGCTTCTGATTTTATAGTGGTTATTGTTACTGTAGTCCAGTAGACCAAAGAAGAAATACTGAGTCCATTTACAACTGAGCAGTCGTTTAGACCATATGCATTTGATTTTCAAAACTATTGAACCACTTTTCATATATTATGTCTCTAGAACAAGCCAAGTATGCATACACACACGTACACACACACACACACACACACACACACACACACACACATCCAATGTCTTAATAAAATTCCTATTATTGAAGAGTCTGTGCTTTGGGTTTTGCTTGTTAATTTTGTTTTGTTTTGCCTGCACACTGTTAGCACTGGAAAAAAAAAAACTGTCTAGTCTAATTTCCTTGTTTGATGAGAAACTCAGGCCCAGAAGTGTAAATTGAATTAAGAGTCAATCCAGGTATTTTGTTTACAAACTGTAAGCCTAGATTGGGCAGGTTTTGGAACTATTCTAACTTACACCCCAGCCCTTGTTACTTTGCTGTTTCTCCTGGTCACATGCTCATGGTCGATCTCCTCTCACGGTGTCTTCCTTCTTTCTTGTTCTCCTTTCTTCTTCTCCCATCTCTCCCTGCTTCCCCCAGTGAGGTAACTGAAAACCCTCCTGCTTCTATCTACAGCTCAATCGCAGGCTTCAGCCTTTATTGACCATTAACTTTGGAATCAAGGTTATATAGCAACGCTAATGTACTGGAGGATCTCCTTGGGGGGCAGGGGTGGCATCTAGATCTTGAGGGCCAGCATTTAGCATTTGAATACACCGTAACATCAGACCAACACCCTATAGTTCCCTCTTTTTGTATAAATAAAAAGGTTCTTTTTCTTACAATAACAAACTATATATAGTAAGAACAATGACTGGTAAAAATAACTTGCAATGTCTAAGCCCCCTGAGGAGCTTCCTATACAGAGAACCACAGGAAACACTGTAATATGAACTAAACACAGGTAATATGAACTAAGACAAGGTCCTGCTTCAGGTAGATAATTCTCCTCTATGTTAACTGAAGAACTCAGAAGCCTGGCTGTCAGTCCATTTCACATCCACAGCCATCCTATAACATGGATTAAAGGGCACTGGGTTACTTGGTATCAGCGCTCGTACAAGATGATTAGAAACAGCTCTCCTACGACATCATATGACATTCCATTCCTGAAAGCCCTGTCTGCTGTTGCAAGAGTTTCTCCTGACATAATTTATGTTGCAAGCATGTTTGCAGGTAGCCAGGGCACAATGCAAGAAAACACATGGCATTTGCTCCCAAGCCCGTTCCTAACTCTCTGGGGTCACCTGGAATATGTGACTAAACTCTAGCTCCCAGATTCATTGTCTATGCAATGAGAAACCTGATTTCCAGGACCCAAAGTCTCCACCTCATATTATAACATTCCACAGTTCTCTTTAGAACATAGAATACTAAATCAACACAAGATAAGTTATTTCTCCACCGGTGAAATGAGCTAATTCAAACCAGATTAGATTATATTAAATGCAGGCTTTTGGGAAAGTGGGCAAGTTCACTGACCCCAAGGAAGGAGTCCAGAGAAGTCACCACAGGAATGGAGAAAGAGGAGAAGAGGAGGAGAAAGAAAGGAAAAGCATTTCACAAAGAGAGAAGGAGAGAGAGGGGGAGAGGGGAGAAGAGGAGAGACAGAGGGAAGAGGAGAGGAAGAGAGGGAAGAGGCGAGGCAGAGGGAGGGAGAGAGGAAGGAAGGGAGGGAGGAAGGGAGGAAGGGAGGGAGGTGAAGAGACCAAAATGTCTGGATTATATAGGGAGGAGCCTCTGGGGGAAGGGCAGGCTAGCCCCTGGGATGGAAAGTTCAGGGTTAGGGGCAGTGTATGTATGCCGGGTAGGGACTGAGGGATGCTGGAAGAACCAGGAGGCCAGATCTGCTTTGATATGTAAAATAGCAACCTCAGTCTCCTGCTCCTGAATCCTGAAACCAAAAAGGCGGCAGTAATGAAGAGGGAACAGAGAAGGGCTGAGGGAAGCTAAGACTGGAACTAGCCAGCACAAAGTACCAAGCTATGCACAAGTGTTTCAATCAAAGAACCACCTCAGAATTAAGGCTAACAACAAAAGAGTGTTCTCTACTTCTGTTCTGGATAGTCTTGCCTACCAACACAAATATGATTCTTTCAGGAGAAAATAACCCACTCGCTTCTCACCTCAGCTTCTGTCCAGCAGGCTGAGCTACCATAACACATCCATTCTCTGTAGCTGGGATGTCTGAAGCTGTTCCCGTAACTCTAATCATTGGCTTAATGGGAGGACACCAATGCTAAGCAATACAGTAAACTAACCTGGATTAAAATAAAGACACAGTTTGGGAATGGGATTCGGCTAGACCACTGTCTCCTTTGCACTGCTATTCCAGGGAGCCATGGGATTTCCCAGCTCTCATACCAAGCACACCTGCTAGCCCTTGGCATCCAGCTTCAAGCAGATAAAAGTGAAGTGGCTGGCGTTTTCTTTAGGAAATTTTCCCCTGTGCCTATTTGCTCGAGGTTCTTCCCCACTTTCTCTTCTATTAG
>NW_022196904.1:157006821-157029321 GCF_008632895.1 Mastomys coucha | reverse complement strand
TTCATACTTCGGATCATGTTCTGTCATACACGTGATCTCATTTAACATCCTAAACATTAGAAGAAAATAATAAGTTAAAGGAAAATAACAAAAATGGAAAGCATGCCAGTGGAGTAAGTGTTTAGAAGGGAACATTAGGGTCTACTTCACCTTAGCTACAGAGCAGTAAATAAGATTAGACGTGGAGTCAGACTCCACCTCTGCCAATGCCTCCTCTCTTTAAAATGTATCTGGAGCCACAGCCCTGGGTGCATTGACAGTTGGGTCGGTTTCTTTTTATGTAATAAAGACCTAAGAAAATCAGCTAAAAGGGAGCAATATTGATTTGATCATGCACAGGTTTCATCTATGGTCACCTGGCCCTGTGTTTGGGGGACTGTCATGGGGCAGAATATTATTGTCTGAAGGGAATGGCAGAGGAGAACAGCTTACCCCACAGCATCCAAGAAGCCGGGAGCCGGCAGAGCATGCACACGCACTGACAGACCTCCCTTCGTTTTTGGTCTGTTCTGGGCTCCCAAGCTACTGGACAGCTGCCCACTTTCAGGGTGAGTCTTCCCCTTCAGTTGCTGCCCCAGTGCCAATCATTTCTGGAAATAGCCTGACAGACACACTCAGAAGTTGGTCTTCTACTCCATTTCTCAGTCAAATCCAGTTGACAGTCAACATTAATATCAATTATCTGGAGGGGTTCCAAGTAGTGACCACATGAGTCATAGAGAGGACAAGTCCTCCTCAACTGAGGTCAAGCAAGGACACATGCTACCTTTCTTAGCCTGTAGGCTAAAAACAAGGGGCTTCCCATGGCTTACCTAGTGACACACTCTTCTGGGTTCCTATTTTTGTTGAGGGTTTAGCTGTTTAAATAGCCCCCAACATAGCTGAAGTGTCGTCTAGGGTCCTTAAGCACAAGAAAGCCAAAGGTCCATAGATATGCCTAGTCAAGTGTTGGAAAACTTTAGCCTGTATGAGTTGGCATACTGTTGACAGCGAGTTCAATGCTAGTGGATCAATAATATGTACTCAGGTGTCTTTCAACAGAAACTGGAACAAGATTGGTCGGTGAAAATGACTATCTGCAAGAGCAGCGAGCTCTTAACTGCTGATCCGCCTCTCCAGTACTGAAACAACTCTTCAATATTTGACGACTGAGTGTTTCCAGAAACCTTATCAAATGTAATTACTGTGATAACAAGAATCAAGTGTGCATACATGTATACATATTTATATATAATGTATACAAGAGCATGTATAGATAGCAGATAGTAGACAATTAGCTGACTATCAACATGAGTCTCATCAGCCTCAAAGACAAGGACACTGAATTTTAAAAATTCAGTTATTAAAACCTTATGGCTGGCCATGTGTCATAGTAACTGCTCTGGTTCTATTCTGCTGCATAAAGCTACTCTCTGTGGACTAACCTTGTGAGTTCCAGGGGTCAAAATCTCTGACGGGGCACATGGAGGTGCCTGTCTTTACTCCATCACGACCAGGAAACCAAGGACTGGAGAAGAGAAAAACTATTTTTCTGCTGAGAAGCAGTCTGTAAAGACTTTTTTCTAAGCCCCGGGATCAGGATTCGGAGATAAAGCGCACGATGCAAAGACTAGATTTGAAAGACAAGGGCACGTGTGGCGCTGAGGGAGAGCAAGGACACGTTAGAAATGTGTCCCTGCTTCTTAAACTTCATCATGGCCTGAGGTGACTCCTCCCCAGCAAGAGGTAGGTGGTAAATTGAAGAACTCAACACTCTTTGGAAAACTCCCTTTGAAACATGACTGTAAATGGATTCCCTGTTCATAAAGCTTGAGATGAAATGCCTCCCATAGCAGGTGATGGATGGAATCTTGCCGCCCGGGCTTATGTTGTCAGCCTGCGTCAGTGCAGCACCAATCAGAAGAGATTTGTCTGATAATTGTCAAGATTCTTGTCCAACAATTATAATTTTAGAACTTGAAAGTGCTATCTCCTTCTCCATCAACACTGCCACACGGTAACACTGAATAGAGAACAAATTGTGTGCCAAGAATAATTTTTGACATGCGAGTTTAAGTATAACAATAGAAGCCTTTTAAGGTGTCACCGCATTCCAATTAGAAAGACCGTCTTTTGTCACTCTGGCCATATGAATGTGAGCATCTTCTGAAGCACTAAAAAAAAAACCCTCTAGGTAAAGTTGCTAATTTTTAAAAGAATATACCATTAGCTCATGAAAGAGGAAAATGTCACCCTTCAACAAATTAATCCATGGGCTCGTTAGAGCATTTGATTCTTTCATTTGTGTCTCTCAGCCTCGGCTCCACATCAAGACAATAAAATATGGACCCACGCCAGGAGGTATTGAGTATCTTATTCTACAGAACTCCTCCATCTTTAGGGCTTTAGAGGTTTAGCTTTGACTCCTGGAAGAGCAAACTCAGGTCATTTGGCAACCCCAAAAAATATCTCAAGGGACGAACTAGGTTTCCCTTGACTGCCAATGTCAGGAGCAGAAAGTCAGCCCTGGGGTGTTCATCTGACCCAGGAGCACTCAGCTTGCAATCTACCTCTGGCTCCCATTTACTCACAGGATTAAGCCTATAAGTCCATCCCTTGCTTCCATCTTTATCCCACATGACACCTTATTCTAGCCAAAGAGAGTGTTCATTGTTCCCTGAAACACCCCCAGGCCTCCCCATCTCTCGCTGTGGCAGTTATTCCAGCAGAGCTTCCAGACAACAGTTTATCTGCATGCCCTCCTCCCTGTTGGGTGTTTCTCCTCACTGGCCCTGCCCCCAGGCCCCCACCCAGCTCATGCTCTGACGAGAGTTTGTTCCTCTTCTGTCTTTGCTTCAAGTCCAGCATATCAATGTTTGTCCCGCCGAATTAAAACTTCCAATGCATCTCTGGAATCAGTTTTTATTCGTGTTTAATCCCCTGGCATCAAGAAAATGAAAACCCCATACTGCCATTTAATTTAGAAACACTTTCAGAGCATTAGAGAGAGAAGGACCTTGATTTGGAGAATCAAAATTAGGAGGGGTTAGAAAGAGGAAAGGTAAAAGTAAAAATAATATAATTATCTTAAAT
Organism: Mastomys coucha; assembly: GCF_008632895.1. Lineage (NCBI taxonomy): Eukaryota > Metazoa > Chordata > Mammalia > Rodentia > Muridae > Mastomys > Mastomys coucha. The sequence continues at coordinate 157,026,249 of NW_022196904.1, read as the reverse complement.
TTAAAAAAGAGAGAAACTGAATAATAGCAAATCCGTGAGTGAAATAAAAATGACTACATGGAAAACAAGATGCATCCACAAGTCTGGATTCTTTCCTGCCAGTGGAGTAAATCCGTTTAACAAAAGGAATTTAGAAGGAGTTAATAAAAATATTATAAAAATATTTTTTAAGTAAATGAAAGCATTAATAAGAGTTGTGATAGCCTGAGATCCAATTGTTTAAAAACTCAGCGCCAATGCACAGAATGAATTTGAGGAAAAACAAGACTAGAGATAAGGATGCCAGTTAGCAGACTACTAAAATACTCCAGGAAAGCCATTAAAATAAAAAATCTGAAGAAAACTAGGAGAGGTGGTTAGTCAGGGTGCTGAATAACAAGACGGTGATCCCATCATGTTGTTCTGTAAAATTAGATATAAAGATACTGCATGGTCTCTCTTACATGTGAAAGCTTAAACCATTGGCCTAAAAGAAGAGAAGAGCCAGGCAGTGGTGGTGTATGCCTTTCATCTCAGCACTTGGGAGGCAGAGATAGGTAGATTTCTGAGTTCAAGGCCAGCCTGGTCTACAGAGTGAGTTCTAGGACAGCCAGCAAAAAATGAAGAGAAGAGGAGTGGCTACTAGGGACTAGAAGGTTCAGCGGGGCAGGAATGGAGGGAGGCAGGGTGGAGGGAGGCGGGAGGTCAGGTAATGGGAACTGAAAGAGAGGAGGAGTAAATTTCTGGGCTCTGTGGCACAATAGGGCGATCAAAGTTCCTAACAATCTGTTACACACACTTTATAAAGAACTGGAAGGGAGGAGTTCCAAGATCCAAAATATCAAGAAACAATAAGGAAATGGAAATGTTACTGACTCTGATATTATACATTGTATACCTGTATCAAATTAACACACGGAAGCTTGTACATAAGCACCAATTACTATTATGTGTCAACTTAAAATTAGCAAGCAAATAAACTTCAAAAAAAATAACACTCAGTGATTTGCAGGACACAAGTTGAAATTTATACCCAAACTCTTGGCTTTAACAGATAATTGAATAATAAACCTAGCCTGCTGTATTAGCTCTGTCCAAATAGTATGTATGACCCCTAATTTGATAAACATATGTGGCCATTACTGTTCTCTGATAGAAGTTTGGTGTTGTTTTGTTTTGTTTCTTTTTCTAGAACATATCAATGAAATTCTTTTCCCACTGTTCCTGCCAAAGCGAGATCTTGGTGGGAGTTAACTTCTAATAGCCCATCAAAGGCTAGAACCACAGTTAGTTGGCCTGCCATAGAAAACTTCAGCCAATTAGAATGCAGCTGCTTGAGCCAGAACTCTGATGTCTGAAGCTTGTGTCTGGCACTGAGAAACTGTGGACAAGGTACTCAACATTGTGATCCTCTATTTTACTGACTGTAAATAACGTTCATAATAATATATCTGCCTCAGGGGTAGCAAGTGAATTAGTATAGAGTACTTAATGCAATTCCTGATTCACAGAAAATACATCCTAAGTGAATTAGTTGCTGGATCAGACATTACATCAATCCAAGTTTCCAAATGCTGATCAGAGATACACTTTCCAGTTCTATAAAACTCACACTTCTAACCATGTGGCATTTTCCTAGGAAGAACCATCCTTTCTCTGGGGTTACAGACTTCATATCTGCTCAGAGATAGGTTAAAAAGGTTCTTCCCTTTATAAACTGATAATAAAGGATCTAACAAAGAATCATTTGGGATTTTATGTCTGCATTTACAAAGTCAAAATTAGAGGCCTTGGCCAACTGCCAAAAAAAAGTTTAAATTGTTATCAATCTATGAAATTTTTAATCTGAGAATCAAGATGAAGATGATGAAGTTATCCTGGAAAAGGAATACTGTGATCAAAACTCTACTGTGGTGAAGAAACGACACCAGAGGGCGACTTGAATGCAGAAAAAAAGGAAGAGTCAAAAATGAAGAGTGGAGAATGGGGAGGAGGAGGAGGGAGAAGGCAGGAGGAGGGAGAAGGCAGGAGGAGGAGGGAGAAGGCAGGAGGAGGAGGGAGAAGGCAGGAGGAGGGAAAAGGTAGGAGGAGGGAGAAGGCAGGAGGAGGGAAAAGGTAGGAGGAGGGAGAAGGCAGAAGGAAGGAGAAGGCAGGAAGAGGAGATGAGAGCTTGGACTCAAAAGAACACAAATATAACGTGTATGTTTGTATGCATACACGCATACACATGCACACTCATCTTTCAGTTCTGTCAGTATTCTGAAGACTGACTATGATACAAAATAATACTTAAGAAGTGAACTGTTAGCTGGGCAGTGGTGGTGCATGCCTTTAATCCCAGCACTTGGGAGGCAGAGGCATGCGGATTTCTGAGTTCAAGGCCAGCCTAGTCTACAGAGTGAGTTCCAGGACAGCCGGGGCTATACAGAGAAACCCTGTCTCAAAAAAAAAAAAAAAAAGAAGAAGAAGAAGAAGAAGAAGAAGTGAACTGTTGAGTTGGTGATACACATGAATATAATATGTATAACTTGAACATAAAAAGAGAGTTAGGAATGAAGTGGGTTAAGAATGGCTTCTATGTTTTATTGGAATTGAGTTTGGTAAGTATAAAGTAGATTTAGATAATTTAATGTGTACATAATAAGCTACAGGACAAATGGAAAAACCATTTTACACTATATTCTACAAATTATTGAAGTTGAAATATTAGACCAGGAAAATCCACTTAGTGGAATAAAAACTCATAAAATAAAGGCTGGGAATGTAGGTCAGAGGTCAAATACTTGCCTAGCATGTAAAAAGCCCTGAATTCAATTAATCCCATTGTTGCTTGGGGGGGTGGGGAGAAAGAAAAATTAAGGGAAAAAACAAGACATGAGAAAAATAAAATGTAAACATAGTTATAAGCCTAGCCATATTGGTAACAGCAAGCAAAATTAGGTTTAACAGTGTGATCAAATCATTTCATTGTATTACCAGTCAAGATATGATCACATGATAGCTATAATAGATATCCTTTACATTCAAATGCACAGATTGGAAGCAAGACTTTGGGGAAAGAAATATCAGATAAATAGAAACTCTAGGAGAATTGGAATAAACACAACTTCTTTAAAAAACTGTCCACATTTTATGATAAAGTTGATTCATCAGGAAGACCTAACCATCACCAGCATAGTCACCAGAAGGAGACCTTAGGTAATATTAACCAGAAACTAGAGCCAACATAGAAACAGATAATTTACAAAATTCAATGCCACACTTTTGATAATAGATTTGACAAATAATCAGAAGAGCAACATGGAAAGAGCTGACCTGAATAATCCTTCACATCTACGACACCCACAGCAACTCTAGGTGTCTCCAACACTACATACACTATCAGAACGCATGGATTATCCTGTGCAGGTAAAGTCATGAGACAAGATCAATAAACATTAAGAGACTAAACCTGTACAATAGAATTGTTGCCAGAGAATCAAATTAGACAGCAACAGCATAGTAACGCAAAACACTCACACAGACCCAGATGAAGCACAACTCTGAACCAATCAATGGGTCAGAAGCAGAATCACTGGGAAGTTAGAAAATATCTGAGGTGAATGAAAGCAAAAAGACAACAAAATGTATTAGATGCCAGATATCTATGACTTTAATATAGGGTATTTTTTAAAAAGAAAGATTACAAATCAAATAGAAACCAGAGAAATTATATTCAAGTCTAGTAAAATAATACAGTAACAAGCATTAGGTTAGGAATGGGATAGAACAGACTATAGCTATCAGTAATAGGAAAACACCAATTTTGGATATTTAAAAAGAGCAAAAAAATCAACAAACCTTTAGCCAAACTGATCAAGAAAGAGAATAAAGGGTTAAATTAAAGAGGCAAAATCAGGGGTTGGAGAGATGGCTCCATAGTTAGGAACACTGTTGCCCTTGCAGAGGGACTACAGTTCAGTTCCCAGAACCCACAAAAGATGACTAACAACCATCTGTAACTTCAAGTCCAGAAAAGATGATGCTCTCTTCTGGTCTCTTCAGACTGCATACGTATGGTTCACAGACATAACACACAGGCACAATGCCCATATGCATAAAATAAAAGGAAGTTAATCTTTAAAAACAAGCTGCAAAATCATTGCCGGAAGAGTTGAAAAGGGAGCATAAGACTCCACTCTCTTTCTGCAAAGTAGCAATAGTAATAAATTTAAAATAATAATAAATAATAATAATATTAACAGAAAAACAAGGAGCTCCTCTGTCTACCATTAGCAAACGTGCAACCATGAAGACAAGAGAAGAAACATGTTCAAAAGCAATCAGATGCCTAGGAGTAAACATAAACAACCAAGTAAAAGATTGCCACCATGAAAATTTTAATATACTAAAGATACTAGATTGGTAGAGCCTCTTTGCAAAAAAAAAAATGGCTACATTACCAAAAGTGATGTACATTCAACACAGTCCCTCCCCAAATCCCGACACCATTCTTTACAGAACTAGAGAAAGAATCCTAAAATTTCAATGAAGCACACACACACACACACACACACACACACACCAAATAGAAAAAAAAGAGAGAGAGAAATGCTGGCAATATCAAAATACCTAGCCCCACACAGCATTACAGAAGTATAGTGCCAAAATCAGCATGATTCCGGCACCAAAATGGACATACACAACTAGGAAACTGGAGAGGGCACCGAGAAATGAACCCATACAGCAGCTGACACATGAGTTTTGACAAAAGCGTCAAGAACGCTCACTGAAGACAAGGCAAAAGTTGCCTTTTCAACAAATGGTGTTGGGCAACCTAGATTTCCATGTATACAAGAACAGAACCAGAGTCATCTCTCTTATCCTACACAACATCAGATCAAAGCAGATCAGAGGCCTTATTTTGAGACGTAAAACTTGAAACCTGCAAAAAGAAAACATAGGAAAAATATTTCAAAATAAAGGCACACACAGGATAGGAGTTCCTAAAAATGACATCAAATAACACACAAAATTCTTTCAAGAATCGACAGGAGGAAGTACATGCAATTTAGAAACTCTGTGTGGCAAAAGAAACAATTATCAAAGGGACAAGGTCGGCTACAGAATGAGGGACAACATCTGTTTTCAAATGTACATCAGGCCAGATTATTATCTATAATATAGGAAGAACTAAAAAATTAAATATCAAAGCAATGAAATCATCAAGCTAACAAATTAGTTCACAAGAAAAATGGACAATTCTCAAGCCGAGAAATACAAATATAACCAATAAATACTTGAAAATGTGTTCAACATCCTTAGCCTTCAGGGAAATGCAGGTTAAGACTTCCTGACTTTTGATCCCCACCCCTCAGTTAGAACTGCTCCTATCAACAAATAAACAACAACAATGTAGGTCAAGTTTCCAGGCAAGCGAACCGCTATACACTGCTCGTGGGATGTAAATGTGTGCGGCCACTATGGAAACCAGTATGGACATTTAAAAGAAGGAACTAAAACCAGAACCTCCACAGGACCAGCTATAATCCTTGGGGCCATATTGTCTTCTCAAAAGACTCTAAGTAAACTGAGAACAATACTATCACACATCTATATTTACTACTATAGAGACACAAAATTCAGGAAATGGAACCACCCTGGGGGCCCATCCACAGACGAGTGGATAAACAAGATGTGCTACTACACAAGATGGAATTTTATGCAGTCAGAAAGAACAATGAAGCCATGAGCTTTGCAGAAACTGGATGAAACCAGAAATCATAACGTTAAATGAAATAAGCCAAACATAGGATGACAAATACCACAGACATGCAAAACTAAATTTTATATTACACATATATACATACTTATATGTTTGTACACTTGAGAGGAGGTCCCAAAACTAGAAAGTGATCATGAGAAGAGAGGAAGCGAGCTTTAAAAAGTGGGAACTACAAGAATGGAATACACCTGATAAGAAAACAGGTAAGAATAAGTGGGTGAAGAAAGGGAGGCAGCTGGAGGGGAATGGAATTGATGAGAACACAATACAGTAACCATATTACATATGAAGATCCCACAGTGAGACCCATTACTTTTTGTAATTTAAATTAAAAAACTTAATTTAAAAAAAAACTGTAGAAAAACTACCTATCTAGATAATGGTATCTTTCAATGTGGAATTTTAATACATGTGAAGTTTCTTTTGTGGATGATAAAAATCCCCTAGACTTAGATTGTCATGATGTCCTTAGACAAAAGGAGACCTCGAACTGCACATGTAAACTGGTTTAAAAAAAATGTGGCTTATTTCAGTAATAAGTTTGTTGGTTTGTAACAAGAGCCATTGGGCAGAGAGAATGGGAGAAGATGTACCACCAGTGTTCAGTGTTCAGTGACACCAGACTGCAGAAGCAACACAAGCATTGTCAAGCCCCAATGAAACAGAAACTGTAAAAATGGGCCATGGCATGGGAACATAGACAGTGAGAACATGGGCAGAAAGAGTTGGAAACCTAACTTAATATCAGATCCCCAACGGCAGGCATAGATGCATACATATTCTGCCACTGATGATGAGGGACAACTGGATGTTACCTTAATTCTGCACCACTTCCTCCCCAGATAAACAGCAATTTTTTCTCCACAAATACCAGGAGCTGTGACCAGGACAGAGCTCTGTCCTTCAGAAAGAAGACTTTGTAAAACAACCACCACCACCATCACCACCATCATCACCACCAACAACAATATCACCACCATCATCACCACCACCATCACCATCACCACCATCATCACCAACAACAACATCAACACCATCACTATCACCATCACCACCACCATCACCACCACCACCAACAACAACATCACCACCATCACCACCATCATCAACAACAACATCACCACCATCACCACCACCACCACCATCACCATCACCACCATCAGCAGCACCAACAACATCACCACCATCACCATCACCACCACCACCACCACCACCACCACCACCAGCAACAGCACCACCACCACCATCACCACTACCACCATCATTACCACCACCAACCCCCCAGCTTAGCAAGTACATCCCATAGTTCAGGTTTGTTTATTGCCCCCCTCCTTGTATAGCTGCCTAAACTCCTCTAAAAACCCCTCGTATGGATAAATGCTCCCAACCCCTCCACTTTGAAAATAGAAATTTTTATTTACACTGAAAACTGCAGAAAGAAAACACTGTGGATGAAAGAGATTTGTCCTTCAACTTTCCCTATCCTCCCCCACAGCCTCCCACCCCAGAGAACTAAACTAAACTACATTGGCCTCATTTTCTTTTACCTCCCCTAAGAAATACCACCAGTCGTAAATATTGTAGCTGTCCCCTAGACTCTGGCTGACATTTCATGCAAAATTCATTTCAGAGAACATCCACCTTTTAGTGATTTATAGCCAAAGTGTAGAGGATTTGGGAGAGTGAAAGATATGAAATACAACCAAACAAAGACCTCACCTTGTCAGTCACCCTGTGATCTTTTTCCAGTGGGTGGTGGTGCATTGCAGGTGTATTGTTCTGAGATTAGGACCAGAAGAGAACAAAACCTTTACCTTTTTATCAAAAGGGATTTCAGTCATTATGTGAATGGAAAATGTCTGTCTGCCTCCCTCCCTGCCTGTCTGCCTGCCCGCCTGCCATGCCTTCAACAAGCATTTCAGTGTGAAAAGGATACCATCTCTTCAGAGGTTCCCTGTCACCAGTGTAGACAAGATCCAATTGCAGAAATCCTAGTGGGAATTTGAGGGAGAGTTGCTTTAATAGAGTGAAGGATGAAGGGCAAGCCTGAGATCTAGAGACAGCCTAGAAACTCAAGATGGAGGACCTCCTGATTCCAGTTTGGATGCCAAGTCAGTAACTACCTATCCATTAACCTCCCTGGATCACAGCTTTCACTTACAATGCAGAGATCATCACAAAATCTGTCCTCTGATACACAGAATAGTTTAAGAGAAAGATGCCAGCATCCAATAAGCTATAGAAAGGGGCCAAGTCACACGGCAGTCTCAGAACACTACTAACATTTAGGAAGCAAGTAGAGAATAGCTGGAACAATTATATTTCCATATACACATCAGATACCCACTGTCTCTTTCCTTTTAAAAAATGTAGGATGTTCAGGAAGCCCTGATGATAGATAGATAGATAGATAGATAGATAGATAGATAGATAGATAGATAGATAGAAGATTCACATAACCTTCTTAACCTTGACTGTCACTTTAAGTATTCAGCCATTTAAAAGGCTCTTGAACACCTGGAATACAGGGAGAGCGTTTTTATTTCCCTACAAGAAAAACAATCAACCAAATTTAAATAAATCACCTCCATGTATCTCCTGCAATGGACCAGCTGCCTGGTTATTTGTCCCTGAATTGCTATTGCATTTATCTAACAAAAGCACAACGTGCTGATGCCATTCTTTCCAGTGAGAAGGATGCTGGGAGAACCTAATCAAAAAGAGGTAGCTAAGTCCCTTTGGCTACAGCTTAAGAGGGAATCTGTTTATAGCGATCACAGCGTGGTCTCTGCCTCTCTTGTTTCCTCTCTTCCAAATACAACTCAATACTGTTGGGCTGTAACTTGGGGAGTTGTTGTTTAAGCGAGGTTCCCAGACTAGCAGTAGCCTTGTTACAAAGGCGTTAGAGATGAAAGGTTTTCCTCCCACTACCTAAACCAGAAAGTGTAAGCAAAACTCAGAAATCTGTGTGCCTACCACCTCTCCCAGGTGATTCTGAACCCCACTCAATTTCACAAGCCACCTGAGCATGAGAAGGGATCACCAATCTTATTTCCAGAAAGTTCAGTTTTACCAGGATTGGGAGTTGGGGGGTGGAGGGTGGGGCCGGGCGGCTACGTTTGTAAACCTGTGAGGACCCTACCCAGAAATCTAAAGGTGCTGGGCTTATGCAGGGATTGGAGTGTTTTCTGTTTTTTATAATTCAACTGAGCAGAAACATCACTGCCTTCTCCCTTACGGAAAGAAAAGTGAGAGAACTACTCTCCTGACACTCTTAGGATGTGGGCCTGAGGGGAGGGAGAAAGCAGCTCGTGGGGTGGAGAGCCCCGCTCCATTCTCAGGCGTCACCTAGTGGGCGCTGCGGAGAGGCTGCCGCCACACTCCCGACACAGGCCCTATAGGTACAGAGAGGAAGTTGCCGCGTAGAAAAGCAGCAAGAAGCAGGGAGGGCAGACGAGCACAGGCCAGGGAGGCTTCAGAGGGAGATGGGATCCTAGGAAGAGAAAGGGGGATCTCAAAGAAGAGCGTACTTACAATGCTGTGTTTTAACACAAAGTCTAAGACATGTATCATATCCTGAGCTTGGGGACAAGCCGACTCTGGTCTGGCTGTAGCCAAACAGAGTATCTCCTATTAGAATTACCACACTGGCAGCTTTTGTTCTTACTGTTTTAGGATGCTGAGATTTCCCCTCAGGCGACAGCAGATGACTGCTAAGCCCGTGTGACCCCTAAACCACACTGGGCCTTCATCTGAGTCTGTTGCTTGCTCCAGCTGCCTTGCCCAGCTTCTCCTGGCTCTTCACCATGCTGGGTACAACTCAATCCTATTCTTGGGAAATGCAATACCATTTTATGTGTAGCTCAGGGAGGACTCACACAAAGGTGAACTGGTGTCCCTGAGGCCAGAATGTACACCTGAGGAATCCGCAGGCTTTCCAGAACTACTCTATAGCCCAAGACTTTCATGGGCATTAAGTACATGGTATCTGCTTCTATCAAAACAAAAAGTCCACCCTTCCTTTCTAGAATCACAAATGAAAATTGAAAAGAATAGACATCTTCATATATTAGTAAATTTTAAATATTTAAAAGAGAAACAACATTTAAAAAACAAAGACTCTCCTGAGAGAATGACTACATTTTAGCAGGCTATAATATTAGATACACAATCTCATCTTGGGAGGTTGAGTGAGCCTCCTTCTATGGAAAAAAAATAACCCCTCGAAGAACTTAACAACTTGTGATCCAAAATGCATCCTACCTTCTTTAAAGAGCACAGGTGTTGAAGACAATGTAACTAAGTATAGATTCCCTCTTCCTTTCTCTAATACCAAGGGAGAATCCTCTCCCTCTATGGCTGATGGCGACTGGGCGATCTACTGCTGGCTTTGGTTAGTTGTTGATTAGAAAAAATGTATAAATTATCTATTATGAGTATCTAAAAAACAGTAAGATAAACATGGCAACACAGTATTCGCGGAACTTCTGAAATGTCCTGTGTCACCTTCTCTACTCCACACTGCTCCCCAGTATCAAAAAGATTTCTTCTTTATCCCGAGTGTGCCCAGTTCTTCAGACTAACCAGCTCCATACCCCAAAGTCAGGGCCTTCTGTACCCAATCTACCCAGCAGAGGCCACGTAGGAGGAAGCAACACCAGGCCTTTCCTGAGCCTTCAGGGCTGAGCTCTGAATGGGAATTCCTAGACACTACAGTGTTCTCCTGGCCTCTGATCTGGATCCTCACCCATCAATTCATTTTGAGCTCACTAGCCAGTGTTTTCTGATCAACAGGTTCTGAGCACTCCCTGGCCCAACTTACTCATGGGTCTGTTGCAGGTCAGTGAGCTGTGCCCTTGGGTTGAATGAACAGGAGTTGGAGAGAGAATGATTACAATGCCAGGAGCCTGCCTGCAAGAGAGAAATCTTTAGAACAGTGATTCTCAACGTGTGGGCTGCAACTGAATATCAGATATTTACATTGTGATTCATAACAGTAGCAAAATTACAGCTATGAGGTAGCAATGAAATGATTTTATGGTTGGGGATTAATACAACTGTATTAAAGGGTCAAAGCACCAAGAAGGTTGAAAACAGATGCTTTAGAACCTGAGGGTTCGAGGACAGTGAACAGTTAACCTGAGTTGATGATCATCTTGACTAGAACACCTTCCTTTTTTTTTCAAAAAGTACGCGGTGCTGCACAGGTGTGCTGAGTCTCCAGGATCAGAGGTTGGAGGGCGTTAAATACAACAAAAATGACAGTTTCTTTTCTTACCACCTTCCCTTGTCCCAGCTCTCCAATCTTCCCAGACCAACAACTCTCTCGTAAGTCCTTCGAGTTATTTAAATGATGCCAAACCCACACAGTGAAACGGAACCATCTGGTCTTCAGTGTTTTCATCATGGCATTACAAGTTAAGGGAAGGGGGAGGCCTTGCCTGTGCCCGAGAGAGTTTTGCAACACACAAGAGACACATGAGCAGCCTAATTAAATATGAGTGAAAGCATAGACTCAGGAGGTGCCAGTAATGTAAAGCTGTTCATCTTTAAGCCAGTGTTCTCCGTACAGCCACCACACTCACTGCATGACCATTACCTCAGGACCTGCTAAATGGCAAGTCTTCTGCCTCCTCCTCCCACACTTGCTCAATCAGAGCAAGAGGAGAGAGGAGGGGAGAGGAAATAATGAATCTTTTTTCCTGGCAAGCTGTTCAGAAGATTTTGATGACTGCTAAACTCAACCCACTGTTCTATTACATGGTTTCTAAGCCTTGACTGACAGTGAGGCATTGTGGGAAATATCTCATATATGCAGCACGTCTGATAACATCTCTACCTTCTATTCACCCCATGCTAGTAGCCATTCCTCTCTAGACATAATAATTTTTAAAAGTCTTCCTGCATAGGGGACAAAAATCATGCCCTTTTGACAACTATAGTTTTAGGATAAACTGTTTCCTGCTATGACTCGAATTATGAATTATTATGAATAGACAGACAGACAGATGGATAGAAAGATAGATATGGATAGATCAGATAGGTAGGTAGAAGATGATAGATGATTAGATACATAGATAGATAAGAGAACATAAGATAAGATAGGTACATGCATACATACATAGGTAGGTGATAGTAGATAGATCGATAGATGAGAGATGGATGGATATATAGATAGATGATCAATTAGACAGATTATCGATGAGGGAGAAGAGATAGATAATAGGTTAGATAGATAGATGAAAGATGATAGATAGATAGATAGATAGATGATAGATAGATAGATAGATAGATAGATAGATAGATAGATAGATAGATAGATAGATGATATGCAACACAAAGTCCTAAAGGTATGCTTTTCTGTAATATTCAAGGAAAGAGAAGAATACCAACTCAACACACACTCTTGGGAAACCTGAGAATCTTTCCATTACTGGGTTACAGATAGCTGTTTGCTTTAAGCTTGTCATTTAGATTTCAAAATGACCTAGTGTATATACAAATACTGCATTGACAAATAGAAGACTTAAGAGAAATTTTTTAAATTATTTCTTTTTGTCAAGGGCTTTACTTCAATCTAGCAGGAGATGGAAGCTTTCTGGTGATGTGCTTCTTACCAGTTCTCCCAGCGTCTAGACAGAGATATTCGGTGCCTGGACAAGATGCTTTTCAAGTACACACTTTTGTCACTGTGTCACTGTGTCTGCTTTCATCATCAAAAGCAGCCTTTTAAGAGAGCTGGACCACCAGGTTCTCACCACTCATAGGTCTCTGATCTTTAAGCTTTAGATCCAGATGTTGCTACTAAGCATCTTTTTATGCCCCAAAACCATAATCTTTTGCCATTATAACAAGCAAACTCATTTGATGTTTGCAGTTCCCCAGCCCTATAACAGACATACCCACTGGATCTTGATGAAACAACGTGCCGTCTGCAGACCTGCCTCGCCTCACCTGGAAGCTTCTTGGACATGTAGGCACTGACGGTTACCTCAGTGCTGTCCATCAGACTCTGCATTTTGGGAAGTTTCTCCACATGATTTCCCTGCACATTAAAATCTAGGGGTCACCAACTTGGGCCATGGGGATAATATTCATGTAAAGATTAGAGTCCAATCTTGGCCTCATGCTTCTTAGCCTACTGTACCATTTGGTGCTTGTTCACTGTGTTAGCACCTCGGTGTCACTGTTACAGATTGCCACATGATCAGTGGCTTCAAAAATGCATTGCCTTGAACGTAGCTCTGCTGTACATTAATCAAAACCTGCTTTCACTGGGCTAAAATCAAGGTCTTCTTAGGTTCTAACCCTCTGAGGGGATGTAGAAAAATATGTTTCCTTCCACATTTAGGTTCGAGGTGTGCCTCTGCACACACTCCTTGGCTTGCCTTCTTTCCAGTTTCAAACCCAATATCCTAACATCTTCCAGTCCTCTCTCATGAGCTAGCTCCCTCTGTTACGTAATAAAAAACGTGTCATTACTGTGAGCCCACCTAAATTAACCATATCATCTCTGCCTCAATATCACTAATTTCATTAGATTCTCAAAGTACCTTTTGCCATGTAAGGCAGCACATTCACAGAAGCCAGGGGCTAGAGCATGGATGGAAGAGAGGGTTAATTATTCGATCTACGACACCTAACAAGTGTTTCCTGAACTGAGTTCAGATGGGGTAACTGATGTATGGTGCCTCTCCCCAAACTACCTCTTCTCAGAAGCATCAGTTCTTTGCCTCCTATGAGTCACCCATCTCCCTACCATTGCTCCTTTCCCATTCCCATGATCCCATCCACTGCTTGCCAACACAGCTCTCAGCTCTGTGCTTCATGAGCCCATTGGTTTCAGCTCCCACAGCTGACTGCCAGCCACAGGCCACACCTCCTTCTGTGAGTCTCCCAATTCCTTCAGTGTCTCCTATGCCCTAGGCCACCAGCTTGCTGACCTAATGGCCACCTCCCTTCTTTTAAATCTTCCTGAATGTGAGTTAACCTTTTTTAAAAGAATAAATGGTTCATCCTTGAGAAGATATCACTTCTCCATTCCCCCTAAAACTCACAGTAGACAATGAGGAGAAAACCACCAGCCAGCATACTATGCTGTATTTACAGCACTTTTCCAAGGAGACTAAGTTCCACATATAAACAGAACTTCATCAATTTTTCTCCTTCATAGTGAGTGGAATAAAAGACTAAAAACACACTAACTTAACCCTTGGTTGAAATACATACTGAAAGAAATTGTCCATACAATGACATCCAATGTGTAGTTTCAACTTGAAACTCTTAATGTATTTTTCTCATAAATTGGTGCTTCACCACGCTACCTAGAGACGGTGAGATGCAGCAAAGGCTGGCTGTTGGCAGGGAAATGTGAAAAGCATTCCATGTTCTGAAAGGGGCCAAAAACGTGATGGCAGCCAGCATAAAGTCAAAAGGCAACAAGGTAGGACTCAGTGGAGACCCAAAGAGAAAGAGAGCACCACTCTGACCCACACCGAGGGGCCCAACCTGCTCCCAAAGTGTCTCAGAGAAGCAATAGAGGTAACAGGGATGAAATTGAAGCTTCTTTCTGCCTCACATATGAAAACACTAATACTAATACTGATGGCGATACATGGGACTAACAGCACTATTCTTTCCCATTGTATCAGAAGGCTAATGGAGACTCACAGCTGTGCCTTGTTAGCCTTGACGCTTTATTCAACTGTCCACTGATGCTCACCATGCTGCCACATGTATTTTCTCAGTCACTTCAGTATGCCCTTCTCTAAACACTTTAGCATATATTTCTTAACAATAAGCAAGACTGGAGGACCAGCTAAGCAGTTAAGAGTGCTTACTGCCCTTCCAGAGTTCAGATCCCACAACTACCTGTAACTCCAGCTCTGGGATATATCACATCTTCTTTGAACCCCCACAGGCACTCCACTCACGTGTGCATGCTCCCACACAGAAACACATGTGTTCACATAAATAAAAATAGAATGAATCTTTAAAAAAAAAAAAAGATGAAGAATATGGGTACATTTTCATGATGCTAAAGTAGTTCTCCAAATCAGAACATTTAACGGCAAAGACAACAGTTTAGTCTACAGCTCATAATCCAGTGCTGTCCATTATGTCTTTGAACACATTTCCCTTACCAAGGGAAATGACCAGACCCTGTCAAGGACCATACATTCGATTGTTACATGTCCTATCTTTTTGTTGTTTTTAAATCTGGAACAATTCCATAGCCTTTCAGTAGGGGTCATCTGTACTACAGAATGTTCCTCAGACTGGGCTTGGCAGATGTTTCCTTTCAGTTGGCTTCAGGTTACACTGGCTCAGCCAGAGAACACATGAAGTCACACTGTCCACTCAGAGTTGTGCATCTGGAGCCATAGGAGGCCATCACCGCTGACACAATGTCTATTAGCATGGAGAAGTGTTACTCAGTGTCTCCACTCCATATCTGCTGCCTTTCTCCTTTGCATCCAATACATCATTTATGGGGGAACATTGTGAGAATCTAAACATATGAAGCTCTACATATAAATTTACACTTACGTGGAACATCCACTGAGGACTTAAAACCGGGACTGTCTTTGCAGTTGTGTGTGTGTGTGTGTGTGTGTGTGTGTGTGTGTGTGTGCATTTGCATTCTTTCATTTGTACATGTGTGTATGATGTATATGTACATATGTAAATGTACATATGAAGGATAGAAGTCTGCATTGGATATTTTTCTCATCACTGTCCATCTTATTTTTGATGCAGGGCCTCTCATTGAACTTGGAGCTCATTGATTGGGCTAGATTGGGCTAGACCCGTTGCACAGTAAGCCTCAGGGATCCATATTGATCAGCCACCACTCTTCCCCTTCCAATGTTAGGGTCACAGACACAGGCTCTTTTTGTGGATTTTATGAATCCAAACTGAGGTCTTCATAGTGTGTGCCAAGTATACCTCCAACTGAGCCATCTTCCCACCCTATAATGGCTTTCAATTACTTATTTTTTACCTATACACCTCCTTCCTCATTTATCTACTTCAGACAAGAAATGTTTTCTCTTCCTTTTTGTTTATTTCACAACCTCCAGTATAGACTCCTGAGATCTTATTTTGTTCAATAGGTTGTTTCTCTCTGTGTTCAAATTCTCCCAGATGTGGCAAGCTGGAAGACATTGCAGCTGGTTCCTATCATCTTTTTGACAGGGCTCTATCAGTTTTTATGAGGACATCTTTGCTGTCTGGCATAGCAATGTATTCCCACTGACCTCTTTTTCAGTGATAAAATCAAAATTTATTCAAATTATAAAAGTTCTCCACTTCAAGTAAGCTGAAAGTCACACTTTTGAACATTTTTGTGTAAAGCATTCTACATAGTTTATTATAGATTGGCTTACATTTTGTTTTTAAATAAAGGCACTGTCATTTCTATGATTATATGTATTTACATGTTCTCCCTCTTCTGACAATAAAAATAAAGACCTTCTACATATAAATGTTTGTTTATAGCATTCAAACTGCTAATGATTGGCCTCATCATTACTTCTATATGTTTTGCTAAGCCATAGGGACCACTGCAGCCTAACTCCTCTTTTTCTGTCTTTGGTTCTTTCTCTTTAGCTCAGAAAGAAACTGTTATGTTTTGTCTTTGAAGACTAAGTAGGTGTCATCATCATGAGACATTTGCTGAGAAACAGAATACACAGTGGGATAAAGATACAAGCTTTGGGAAGAGACATGAGCTTGAACACAGGTTCTACCACAAAAACTTACAGATACAAGATACAAGAACTTGGACACAATGTTATTTTCTTTGTTATACTTATACGACATATCTTATACTATGCTATATCTCATACTATGATATATGCCTCAAAGATTTGTTATGTGGCCTGGAACATCACTTTAAAATCTCCCAACTCAGATCCTGACAAATAATAAATACTCAATAAATCTACATTGCATTTTCCATTCTCCAAAGCATTATGCAGTTTTAATATGATTTCCCTTCGTGTAGCCCTTGAACTGCTCCCTTGAAACTCACAAAACCATACTGTTCACTGAAATCTACCCATTGTAACAGGGGTGCTGGTGGTCATGTACGGGGACTGCCAAGTTCATCCTCTGGCACCAACCAAAAACTGAACAAAAGAACAAGCTGCAGACAAACGGAAAATAGCAGCTTTATCCATTCAGGATGGGGGAGGTCTGATTGCAAGTCCAATATACAAACACTAGCTTGAGTATTTTATAGGGACCTGGCTCTTCTATTCTTTCCTGCTGGTCCTGTTTAGAAACCAGTCGCCATATCTTCCCACCATTTCTTCTTACAATGCCTCTTATGAACAGAAGCCTCCATTTCAGGGAGCCCTTCTCTTTCCTTGGCTACCTATGTCCCTCTAACTCCTTTACCATAATCTCCACTTCTATCTTAGCATGCTTGGATTCCCTGGTGTGGGAGAGATGCCTTCTGATTCCACCTTCTCCTCCCTTCCTTTCTTCCCCTGTGATATGAAGGATAAAAGGCACTTGGCTATGTAAACATTTGACAGAACTTGTCCCCCAGAGAACTATGCATTAGAAGATATGTTCATTGGCTATAAATTCCTGCTTCCTACCAAAATCCCACATCAAACATTTTATATCAAGGAGAAATGTATTCCAAATAATACTGGGCACAAGACAAGAAGCCTGTTATCACTTCTCCGTTTAAAATAGTTCAAAAAGAATTTTAAAATCCTGTAGGTTTCCCAAAAGAGTAAATGAAATATTAGGGTTAGTTAGAAAAGATAAAACTTATTTTTTTCAAATTTTATTACTATCCACATAGAAAATCAGCAAAACTATTCAAATGTAGAGTTTAACAAAAGTCACAGTATTATAAATTTAACAAAACTAATATTCCTATGTATTAGCAATTATAACCTTGAAAATAAGATGTCACTTATAATAGAACAAAGTAG
The DNA here is from genome assembly GCF_008632895.1 of Mastomys coucha. Classification (NCBI taxonomy): domain Eukaryota; kingdom Metazoa; phylum Chordata; class Mammalia; order Rodentia; family Muridae; genus Mastomys; species Mastomys coucha. The sequence goes on along the minus strand of NW_022196904.1, from coordinate 157,008,552 downwards.
TGTATCTAGAATAGATATTTCCCTATGAGGATTATATAATCTTGATCATGTTAAAAATAACAATATCCTATTAAAGAACATAAAGGAATGTTGGCGCAATGGAAAGCTCTCAATGGTTGAGCTTTGAGAAAAATGACCTATACAGAACGACCTTTCAGAGAAAGGGTCTCAGGGCTCTCCAAATTAATCTACAGGTCCACAGAATCTCATCAAATTTCCATGGCGATATTTTAAAGGTAATACCTCTAACTCATTCTAATATATATTTTTAAATTTTATGTCTATGGTTGTTTTGCCTGAATGCATGTGTGTGAACCACGTTCACGCCTGGTACCTATGGAGGCCAGCAAAGGGCATCAAATTCCCTGGAACTGGAGCTACAGGCAGTTGTTAACTGCCATGTGGGTCCTGGGACTCAAACCTGAGTTCTCTTGCTGAGTGCTCTTAACCATCGAGCCATCTCTCCAGCTCCCCATTCTAATATTAATATAGAATAGCTAAAGGCTATTCTGAAATGGATAAGCACAAAGTGGAGACTCACTCCACCTCCATGGAGACAAATGACAGGACTATGAAAACAACCCCGTTTCAGAATCAGGAACAGACACAACAAGCACGGACACAAGAACTTGATGGAAGTCCAGTGCCATGAGGAAATGATGGCCAGGAAACTCTGATAGGAGCCAGGCATGGTGCTCCATGCCTTCCATCCCACATTCCAGAGGAAGAGACAGGCCAACCAGGACTGCATAGTGAGACCCATCTTTAAAAGGAAAAAGTGAAAATCATGGTAGAAAACAAATCACAATAAGGTTAAACATGTGGACCTGTAACTTTAAAAAGATGTTCTGCACATCAGCTAGAGACATGAATGTGAGGAGCCCAAGTATTGAAAGAATGTAGAACTATAGCAAGCTGCAAAGTGAAATTTAAAGGAAATGTAGGACATTTTTACATGGGCATTGAGAAAAGACTTCTGTAACAGAATCCTAAAGACAAAGCAAACAAATTGAATGAAATATTTATAACATAAAAAACAGCAAGAATTTACCATGTATAATATACAAAAGTAAAAAAAAAAAAAATAGGTAAGTATAACCTCCTGAAAATCAGTAAGAAATAAAACATGAAGCTCAAGTTTTTAAAGGAAAAAAAGTATGAAGCAGACAATTCCCAAATAACTGCTGAGAACATTATGAAATGCTCAGGCTCTTCCATAAACCAAAATAATGGTATAAAATAATACTATTCGGGTGGAAAAAATAGTAAGTTGAGATCATTTCAGGAACAACGTGTTGTAAGAAGCTAGGAAACCTGGCACACTCTCCAGGGCCCAGGAAATTGGCATGGCCATTGTAAAAGGCAACACATCCACTTCGTCTCTCAAGTCTCTTCTGAATCTATGTGACACAGAAATTCTTGCACATTTCTTAAAAGCAAAGGCATAAGGTCACTGGCTACAGTGTAATACACATCTTAAGGACAAGCTGTGTGTCCATCTGTGGGGGAACAATAAAACACAGTGGACACAATGGCCATGGCTGAAGTCTGGGGTTCAGGAAGACTGGGAAGTTAGTGTCTAAAAGATAGAGGTCCAGCATCGAAAGATGTAAATTCTGGATCCAGACGGGAATATGGATGCAGAAGAATGTGAACATGTCTCATACCAAAACCTCTACACACACACAGAAAGAGAGAGAGAGAGAGAGAGAGACAGAGAGAGAGAGAGAG
>NW_022196904.1:157003035-157006590 GCF_008632895.1 Mastomys coucha | reverse complement strand
TTTTAAACATGGTCTCACTATGTATCTCTGGATGGCCTACAACTCTGCAAATAGACCAGGTTTGCCTAAAATTCACAGAAATCTACCTGCCTCAGACCTCCCGAGTGTTGGAATTAAAGGCATGTGCAACCAAGTTCAGCTTATATTGTAAGGTTTTTTTGTTGTTGTTGTTGTTGTTGTTTTGGTTTTTTGAAACAGGGTTTCTCTGTGTAGCCCTGGCTGTCCTCAAACTCACTCTGTAGACCAGGCCGGCCTCGAACTCAGAAATCCACCTGCCTCTGCCTCCCAAGTGCTGGGATTAAAGGCATGTGTCACCACTGCCCAGCATATTGTAAGATCTTGATTGTGGCTATTTTACCACAATTTTAAAGACTTTTAAAAAACAAAGTGAGTCCATCCTATATAGTAACTTACAAGAGTTAAAAATAGAGAGATAATTGCAGTTATAGCAGCATTAATCTTAGAAATGGGTTTAAACAAAGAGTGAAGAACACAAGCATGTTCTGAACAATGCTTGATATTTTATAAGGACACATTTCAAAAGCTGTGTTATCAACACACTAGCTTGGAAACATATTGTGGTCAGGGATCAGGAATAGAGATGGAAGGATAAGGAGGAAAAATAACAAAGTGAGAAAGTCGTTCCCTGGACCAATGATGAATGACAACAAAGTATTATGAACTGAGAACTTTTCACTTTCAACTGAAAAGAAATTGCCTCCCACCATAAAAAAGAACCCCCTCTGAAAGAATATAAAGTCTACAGTTTATAGTTTGTTATTTCCTTCATTAGGAGTAGAGTGAAATGAACTAAAGTAGATTTTATTCTTGACATTCTAGATCTTTGGTGTATTCTAACAAATGGTGATTTACACTCTGGCTACACACATTGCAAATTCATCTGTGTTTTATGAGCTTTTAAACATCTCCCGTGATCCTTCATTACCACACATTCTTCTTTCCTCTTTTCCCTCCACTCCATATGGAGCTGTATTAAGGGGTGGGTCAGACAAGAGTTACCTAGGGTGCGACTATTTAAGAGGTGCGAAAAGTATCACTAGAATTACAGCAAAATGGAAAAATTATTTTTCCTAGCACTCTTATTACAGTAAGCACTTTGTGAGGGCAGAAAGAATCTGGTGATAAATTGTACAGGGTGGGGCTGTGTGTGGCTCCTCTCCCAGGAAAATATATGAATAATATTAAAAGGTTTGGTTTTTTTTTTTTTTTAACACACAGGCCACAGGCCACAATGCAGACTTAGCCATGTCAGCCATCCATGGTGGCCCTGTATCAACTGCCTCCTTAAGAAAAAACCTAAACTTCTCAGTGAACAAATACCCAACTTCATCCACACAGTCACCGTGCAATGCTTGTGTTGAGAAATCATCCAGAAAAGTCTAGGGAGAGGAACAAAGGGGTGAGAGAGACAACGGACTGCTTGCTTTCCCTAGATGTGGCCTGAACAAACATGGAATGTGTGTGCAGATGATCGAGACTGACCCCCACCAGTAAGTCAGCTGCTTCTCTCTGGGTTTGCCTCCCAGTAAGAAAAGACAACATGGGCTAGAGAGATGGCTCAGAGGTTAAGAGCACTGACTGCTCTTCTGAAGGTCCCGAGTTCAAATCCCAGCAACCAACCACATGGTAGCTCATAACCATCCGTAAAGAGATCTGACTCCCTCTTCTGGAGTGTCTGAAGACAGCTACAGTGTACTTACATTTAATAAATAAATAAATCTTTAAAAAGAAAAAAGAAAAGACAACATTTTAGAAGTTCCTTCATTTTCCAATGTTGAAACCTAGGACTCCCTGTGGCAGGGGTATTTAGTGATCAGCTATGCCCTTCCTCTGATCATCCTACCTTAGTTGGTACATAAGGATCACTGAGGGTTCCATCTGCTAAGGGAACAGAGCCGCTGGCCAGCCATGACAAAATCCAGGAGTCTGTATATCACCCTTTAAAATGGTAGTTTAGAGAAGAGAGACCACAGCTGGCTTTTTGAGGTTTGGGAGGAGGCAGTTTTTTTGAAACAAGGTGTCATGCAGCTCAAGATGACCAACAGTGACCTTGAACTTCTGGTCAGCACCCATCTACTTCCTCAATTACTAGAATTGCAGACGTGTGCCATCATGCCTGGCTCACTAGCGCCTTTTTAAAAATCTTAATTACTAAGGAAAGGAAGGGGAAACTATGAATCTGGAAGGCAATTTGGAAATATCAGGCGAGTGTCTGCCTGAGGACGTCTCAGTGGGCTGTCTGGCAACCCATAATTCTGTAACTGCTGCTCTCCACTCAATACATTGACTCAACTCAATCGGAAGTATAAAGTAGGCACTCAAAAGCACGCTTTCTGCTTGCTCTAGAATAAATGTGGTTCCAACTGTATTTTCACACATGGATTAGTGATTTTCCTTAATATATCAATTTTTTCACTTTCTCAACATATTAAACTGTTTAATAACCTGTGTCATGCATTAAACGATTTGTAACTCTATGCTCATTAACTCTTTGAAAGTACTTAAAAGCTGAAACACAAAGGAAAAATAATTTTACTCTGATAGCACACTTTGGTTTTATTTTCTACTGAACAAATTTGAGTGGCAGGCACCTCAGCAGGTATGGGAAATAGCTTATGGTGCTGGGCTTGTTGATGCTCGAGTCTAGTAGTAGTGTGGCTTCCTAGAAGGAGGGTTGAGCTAAGTCCGGGGCATGCAGACATGTTGAAAAACCACCATCCATCTCAAAGACCATTGACACATGGTTCCAAAGGTCCTTATAGCTTTTGAGTTCCATTTGTTCGTGGCTGCTTAATCAATATCAGTTTCTTGAAAAGCCGTAATGAGTCCTACTGCTTTTCAAGACATGGACACACTAAACATTCTTCACGCGTTATTTTCTCACTCCTTTTCAAGAGCCCTCCAAAGGCTCTTTTATCCTCCGGATTCAGAGCAGAAACTGTGGCATACCTTCCATAAGGTCGAAAGGGCAGATGGAACTCAGCCCAGAGCTTCGGGAAGAAAAGTCTGTCTTTGCTTTGCTGACCCTGAAGTGTGCTCCTAATTATATGCAGTACTCGTCCTAAGCTGTCCCCTTGACCCATCTGCTGCCAGGTTTTAGTGGTAAAGTTCCCCATGGTGCAACCACTTACCTCTTCCTGGTGAAACAGCATGGTCTGCTTATTGGTTCCTTTTCATCCGCTTCGAAGGACCCAGACAGCCGGAAGGAGGAGCTATTCCCAAGGTGGTGGGGAACAAAATGACAGACAGCAGCAGGGCACGTGCTTCTGCAACTTTCCCACTGGAGCTGAGACAGGTTCTCATAATTTACATGCTCCATTTGAAATCTAGATGCCGAAGCACTAGAATTATACATCTGTTCCCTTGACTTTTTAACCAAAGAGTGCTAGTTTATTGCTGAGCTTAAGGATAAAAGAAGCAAGAAATGAAAGTTGGGTTGAGTTCTTTTTTTTTCAAGTTTCCTCCTTGCTAAGTACAATCAGATGTTGGACCCTCAGCCTGACACAGAGTGGATGCTCAGTTTATCAGCTCGTT
>NW_022196904.1:156971100-157003025 GCF_008632895.1 Mastomys coucha | reverse complement strand
GGCCCTATACAAATAGATTCAGTTAAATGCATCAAACAGCCCCAATATTGTGGTGCCAGGAAAAAAAATAAAATGGGAAAGATATCTAAACTGATTTATGAGGTTTTCTGGGGAAACAACTGTCCTTTCATCTCTGGATACACAGTTTATCTTTGACCCTGGAGTACTCACTGGAATTCTGGGCAAAGGGCACCAACTCAGAAATAATCTATCCAAGACCCCAGGAGCTACATCATGAGCTAAAGATCAAAAGCCTTTTTATGTTCCTTTTGGTCCAAGATGAAGACTGTAGACCTATTATATTTTAATATGCAAATAAAGACTCCATCAGGGGAATCTGCTGCCTCAGCAAACACTTTCATCCAAAGGAACAGTGTCAGTGTCTCTACCCAGCATCGAAAAGATGGAGAGATGGGATGGTACTGCTCTGAGGGTACATGTATGCGTTGTTGGCTTGACTTGTCTTTCCTAAAGAAAGCATCAGGGTATTCTTACATTCATTTCCATCCTTGACTCCAAAGCTGTGTGTGTCTTCCTATTTATGCTATAAGAATCTTTCCATGCCTTTCCCCATACTTTCTCCTTTGGACAAGAACATCTTTTCTTCTAGGCCAGAACTAGAAGACCTAGACTTTCTAGGCTTTACATATAGGCTGAATACATAACATCCAGAGTTCCTCCCGCCTCTCCTCTGAACGATCAACCCAGAAACACATTAGATTCACATGGCTGCTAGTTGGTTGGTTTGGTTTGGGGTTTGTGGGTTTGTTGTTGGTTTGTTTGTATGTTTGTTTGTTTGTTCAGGAAATGTAAGAAGATACTGGGATAGCTGGAAAAAGTTGTCCTGGAACATTGTGATGGGCAGCTAATGGAGATCTACCTGGCATGAGAGAACCTTCTGGTCTCCAGCACCCTTGCCTCTGTCTTGTTAATAGCCTGACTAATCAATACTTTTGCAGGGTTTGCAGTCATGGCAAGAACAAGAGTTCAGTATTGTTGAGGATAAACACTATTAAATATGGTGTTCAAATAGAAGCTGGCCTGCAATGAGAGAAAGACCTACAGAAAGACAAATAAAGAGAGAGAGAGAGAGAGAGAGACAGAGACAGAGACAGAGACAGAGACAGACAGAGAGAGACAGAGAGAGACAGAGAGAGACAGAGACATAGACAGAGACAGAGAACCACAACAAAGAAGATATGGCATATGAACAAGAATCCTGGAGAGACTAGTGTCCTGGTCCCAACTGCTCTGAAGTCTTAGATGTCTCTCTGACTTTTTAAAGATTCACTTCGAAATTCTTCTGTGATTTACAGGAAACTCATATAGTCTAGAAATCCTCATTTTTTTGAATTAAGTTTGAGAAGTCTAGGGTGCTATAAGCAAAGCTTAATGGACCATTCTGATTGGAATGTAGAAGACTAGACAAATACAGACAGTAATGGTCCAGCACATAAGGCTGCAGACTAGAGCAAGGGCTGGCCTAATAGCCTTTGCATTACATTCTGTCAAAGACTCTCTCCTCAAACTTAGATAAAAATGTAATGAGCTAACTTATTTGTTTGAGAAAATTTCACACCAGCATAGCATTTAAGCTGTAGTGTGGTTGCCATCAGCTACCTTTAGCCAAATTTATAATGAAACCCCAGAACAAAAAACAGAACATGTAAAGTTTGGTGCAGAAAGGATCATAGGCATTTTTAAAGTTGTGGACAAGGCACCATGTGTAGACAATGAAACTATAGTTATTTAAGAGCATAGGGATATTAAAGTAAAGATATACACTTGTATAGGACAATAGAAAGGTCTCTGGACCTCAAGACCCCATCCGTTGATATTTCCAAGGTATAAAAATGCAAACTCAAATTGAGTGCCTGAAGGAAGAGAGCTTTCAGAGCATCCTACTCTAACAGGGCAACTTAAATAAGATTCCTTCCCCCCATGAATATAGACAGACACATAAGGATGATGTAATACTGGTCCAAGAGGTAGGTCCCAGCTATATCTTAAGACTGCAATGGGGAGAAGGAGACACCCTCTCAAAAGGCAAGGGGAAGGGGAAAGGAACTCTACAAGGGGACCAGAAAGGGAGGAAACATTTGGGATATAAATAATATATAAATAGACTACAATAGAAGTGGGCATCACCCACATGGTTTGGGTTTTGTAGGGATGTAAAACGTAAGACTGGTACAGTCCAAAAGGTTTATAACAACGTTCCAGAAAAAACACTGAGAAGTGAGGCAAGGTTGGCTTCTCTACAGAGAGGTCCTGAGAGTTCAGTGTGTGATGGTTTGGGATGAAGCCTAAGTTTCAGTGGAGTCACAGGCTGTTGGAGATAACAGAAATGCGGGGTATCAGCCAAGGAGAGCTATAGACACCAAGCAGAGCCAACCCATGGGAGAAACCACATATGCTGTAAATGCCAGAAGCCATGGGCTGTGGCTACCCACGACTATCAAAGTTCGCATCACTACACCACCTGCCCTGGATGCTGGACATGATGCTTGCAGGTATGTTTGCATGATGCTGCACTTTTGTGCTGCTTTAGTCCACTTTGTGATGTTTATTTGGCACATAGAGTATTAGAAGCATGCAACTTGTCTTTTTATTTTACAGGGCCTCAAGGGCAAAGAGTTTTCCTCCCATAGCAGCAGAGGCTTCAACTCCTGAATGATGTTGCTACAATTAAGATTGTAGAGCAGTAGTTCTTAACCTTTCCTAGTGTTGTAACACTTTAGAACATGTTCCTCATGTTGTGGTGAACCCCAAGCATAAAATTATTTTTGTTGCTACTTAACAGCTATAATTTTGTTACTGTCACGCATCATATGTAAGAAGCCACAGCTACACTCTCCAGTGTCTACTTATCCATTTATGTCATTACACCTTCCCCACCATGATTAACTGAAATCCCCTGAAACCATGAGCCATAATAAATCTTCCCTCCCTTAGGCTGTGTCAACCATGTACTTTGTGGCAGTGAAGAGACGAAGTAACTGATACAGATGGTATGGAATTTTAAATTATTTTACCTTTATGACTAATGCTATTCAGTACTTTGATATCCTTTGTATTTTATAATTAAATGTATTTTAGTTGCTTCTAAAAATCATAAACAGTAAATAACTGGTAATTATAGACATGGAATTCTGTATTAAGCTTATTTATGATACAAAATGAGAAACAATTTCACTAAGCACTAGATATATTACATTGACTGACATTAGCCAATGGTAGTAAATAACTGTTTAAGAAATATTGGTTATCTCCTCCTTCCCCATTTCTACTTATCCTCCACCCCACCTCCACTCTACCAGGAATAGACTTGGACATGGGTTGCTTTAGACAATAACATGAAAATAGATCCTAATGTCATCAAACAGAATTTAAGTCATCTTGACCCTCAGTTCTACCTTTAACTCTACGGTTAATAAGTTTTGTGATCTTGACAGTATGATTTGAAGCACAAGACACATCCAAAGGCCCTTCTAGTTCTGATAATGCACAAGAGTATACACAATGCATGTGACATCATGAGAGAGAATGTCACACTGAACTAAGAAAAGTGCTCATGACCACAATATGAAGATTAGCCGTGACCCAGCAATGCAGTGGAACACGGGAACACTTTGGGTTATTACTGGGCTATCTTATCTCCTGAATTATCTTTGAATAAGCCAATTTTTCTTCTCTACTTCACAGAATAATTCCTGAGCTTCAACACTGAAACAGTTCCTTCCTCAGCTTTTAGAGTTGGCCTGGTGTTGTTGTGTATTCTAATGCTAAGTACTGACCCCTAGATCTGGCTACCCCATCAAGGAGACCCTACATACACCAGGCGATGCTATGAAGCCTTGCTCTCCGAGTTAATTGGTCAATAAAAGGCTGGTAGAGGTAGGTGGGTTTTCAGTTACCTGACTGGGGATTGCAGGAAGAGAGGAAACCAAGGTAGGAAGATGCCACCATGAGAGGAGATGGACCATAAGCATGTAACCAGGAGAAACAGCAAGTAACAAGGGACATATGGTTGGGATATAAGTTAGAATAGCTCCAAACCTGCTCAATCTAGGCTTATGGCTTGTAAATAAAATACGTGTATTGTGTGCCTTTCATCGGGTCTAGTGACCTGAGTGAATGGTTTTTTTTTTTTTGACATGAGTTTATAATTCAGTTTATACTCAGTTCTGAGCAAGAGCCAAGGCCAATGCCTAGACTGGCTTCCCTTTTCTCCTCTTGGCATCATATTTACCTCCCAAGAGATCCTGGCTCTCAGCCTCCTTCCATTTCCTATGTGAGCAGTCAATTTCTCATGCTAATATTGCAAAAATAACCTTTGATGAGCTTCAGGGCTCTCATTCCTTTGACTTGTTAAAACAGTCCTTCAGTTTTGTTGGACATAGGAGCTGCTATGTTCTTCCTTGACAGTCTTGCCTTGAGCATAGCAGCAAACGGCCCCTGGACCATTCATGGAGATCCATCCCAAACATCTAAGAAATAAAGAGGATATGTAGGGGGCAGAGGCAATGGAGACCTGAGGGAATATGTATTCTTGACATGGGCATGGCCATGCCTAGAACCCCAAAACCTTGGAACCATAGAAATTGGTAAACCTGGACCAATAGGTATTGCAAAGCTTTGTTTGGGGGTCTTAGTGCAAGAGCATGGTCACTGTGTACAAAACTACCAACTGCAGCATCCTCCCCCTGGATATTTGCAGCCTGAGAAGGCTCACCAACAGACATTTCCTACCAAAGCTAGCTAACTCCTCCCCCTGTGCTGTAAGTAATAAACATGCTAACATTCCAGATTGTGGACTATAACATGTCCCTTCATCAAAGCACACAACTGATCCCAGCTTTTCTGTATGTATAACTGTGTGTCTGTCATTTCTCCATGCCCTTGCTACCCCTAGTCAGAATTCTAGGACCCAAGTCATGCAAGTTGTGACAGGATTTCATTCACTGTCATGCTGACTGAGGCTTACATGAATTGGAGACTTATCAGAATCAACTGGAGATGTCTCCAGAAACACCATGTCTCAACTCCCCAAACTGTTGAATCAGAATTTCCAGAAGTCAGTCCCAAGAAGAGCTTTGAGAAGATTGCTTGGCAAAACTGATGACCTACAGTTCTTGATGACTGATCGACTTCTTTCCCAGAGCAGGAATTGCAACTGGTATGCATCTATAGTAAGTCGCTTTGGTTGGTCCATCCATTCCCCTTTTGGAAAGTATTGAGATCAGAAAGGTTTTCTTTATAACTTCTACCAATACCTTCACATCCCACTCTATGAAATGAGGAGTTCGTTCTGTTCTCAGGGAAGTCTTCAGTCATAAGCAGAGCTCTGTTATGTTCACTTGCCAGGAGATGTTCTAGGACTTTGCCATTTGTATACTTTCTCCTCTGGATTGGTCCAGCTTGTTAGTGTCTCATTTCAAATGTTCTTTCAGCACATGATACTGTCTCTAATAGAGTCTGCCCAGGACTGGCATGGTTTACTTTTTCTAAGGATGCTGACTCCATACAAAAGCTAGAGGCAGAAGATCAGGAATCCATCAGAGAAAAGGAGAAAACCAAGGGTAAGTTTGAATTTCTCAGTGCTTCCCCCAAAAAACCAAGCTTCTGAAAGGAAGAACACTGCATGAGCCAAGACATGGGAGATGACCCCAGTTCTTCTTACGTTCATCACAGCGTGAAACAAGAATGGCTCTAGAGAAGCTCTTTAGTCTGTCTCCAGGATACCCAGCTGGAAACACGTCTCCCCATTCTGCACAGGATGTGAAATGGGAGCCCTGCTGAGATAGATCCTTTGCTACACAGAGGCAGAAGGAAAGCAACAAGATCCCAGGTTCTTCTGGGGCCAAGAAAAGACTCACCCTTGACCACAAACAGGGTCCCCATGAATGTTCCTCTTGGCCCTCAGTCCCAAACTCCTTACAGAACAAAGACCACCAGTCCCACCAGGCTTACACTGCTTCCTGACATTGCCTTCCACCTGCAAGTCAAGGTTATCAGAGGTGGTAAACTTAAAGCAGCGAGCCTATCTTTTAAATATAGGTGCTTGAGGGTGCTTCTCTCAGATCAGTGCCACCACACAGGTGAACGCAGTTCTGATGACTTCTCGTTCCATGGTCAGATGAATTGAGTCCTTCCCAGATGAGAGGGGAACAGCTTTCAATAGGCTGAGGAGCCACAGTGAAATAAAGGTGGCCTATGGTATAGTTTAACATTGGGAGTGTAATGCCAACCAGGCTGCCTGGAAAGTTTTGTCCTCACGGATGCAAATCCCGGTATTGTGACACTAACAGCCTACAGGACTACATGCACAGTCCTGTGTTCTACTACCTCTGAAGCAGCTATGCCTGACCGCCCAGTAACCAACTTCAGTTTGCTTACCCCACCCCAAATATTTCACAAAGTACCATTCAATCCAGACAAGGTCAACTTTCTAGACTCAGAGAATAGAAACTTAGCAAATTATTTTACTCTTAAAGGCTCTCCATAACTCTTGTTATGTCTTCAAAATGAAACCTGGTATGATATGAGCTATCTCATATCAGCTAACTCATTGGCCCAAGATGCTCAAATGTATTAGTGTGTACTCACATGTACATTCCTATGTAGCATGCTGACATGGGAAGCCTACAGAATAAAAATCAAGGGATCTGAAACATTGAGCAACTCATAACTTCTTGAAGGGACACAGTGTTCTCATCTTTGCAGTGAAAATTTGTATTGAAATTAGCCTAAGAAAGAACCTCTACATGATGAGGCCAACAGACTAAGTTCACATTAAAGCAGCTTATAGGCATTGTTTAGACTAGTTTCTCATCAACTTGACACAAGCTAGAGTCATTTAGGAAGAGATGAAAAAATGACCCCCACTAACTGTGGAAAGACCTGGGGGACATTTTCTAGGATGATTATTAATGTGGGAGGGTCCAGCCCATGTGAGTAGTGACGTGCCTGGACTGGTGGTCCAGGGTTATATAAGGAAGAAGGCTGAGCAAGCCATGAGCGCTAGGCAGCACTCCTCCATAGATTCTGCTTCAGCATCTTGCTCCAGGTTCCTGCCTGGAGTTCCTGCCCTGACTGCCTTCAGTGATGCAGTGTGACCTGAGAATTGTAAGCTGAAATAAACATTTTCCTTCCCAAGTCATTTTTGGTGATAGCATTTTATCACAGCAGAACCACTAAGGCAGGCACTAATGTGGAATGCTCTTCACGACAAAGCGGTCAGTGAGAAAAAGCAAGATGCAGAGCTCACTTCAGTGCGTGCTCTCACTCAAGTCACATAGGACTCACAAAGGCTGCCTTTGCTTATATGTTCCTATGGATCAGGGGAGATGCACAAGGGTTTGGCTTCTGTACATGCAGTTCAGGGCATATTCTGAGCAGAGTAAGTTCAGGACACTTACGGTTCTCTAAATATAGTATGTAGTCTTTTACCAGATGTAAGATTCACCTTTAAAGGTTTTTTTTGAATCTAGAAAATAGGCCTGTGCGTTTATTACAAAGCATTTCCACCTACGTGTAATGTATTTTATAATAAACATAAATTTGTTATAATATTTAAAAAATTAATTACATGAGCAACAGTTCTTTGGTAATGAGGCTGATTTTTTCCCCCCAATACTTATTTCTTAAAGCCAGACACATCTCCTGGTAAAGTTACTGGCAGTATATGAAAAGGAAACAGTTGAGGGGAAGACCACGAGTCAGTAGTGGGCAGGTACTTAATTTTTATTTAATTATTGATCAGGTACTTAGAAAGGGTCTTAGCACAGACACAGGAATTAACTGAACCCATTAGATCACACTCTTAGATTTGAATGAAGGATGTGCAGCATCAGAGGACAGCCAGTTGTAGAAACAGAAGGCAAAAGGATACACGCAGAGAAAATAATGAGACTTCGGTCAAGAAGGATGCAGAGGAATCAGTGGGGATCACAAGAAAGGTGGGTAGAATCAATAGAACCCCCTTTATTGTTATTCAGCTGCTTGCAACCAGGACCTACGACAGAGGCTTACTGTGTAAATAGTAACTTATCTCCTACAAAACATGAATGTGAACGAGGAACACAACCCAGAGCTGAGACTGCAGATCCTCAGAGTACCTACGCATTCAGCATCCTTTGGATTTTCCGTGCCAGCTTTTGTAAACCATAGCCAGCAACCTCCAGGTCAAAGGATGCTGACAGAGGTCCAAATTCCAGAAAGAAATAGAGAGAGAAGTAAAACACCTCTCTATGTGGTTCCTTTTAGAGAGCCTTTCCTGAAGTTCCATGAACAACTGGCCACCTGTACATTGGTGGCCACACCTTGATGCAAATGCAAACTAGCCTAGAAGGCACTGCCTTTTACCTAGGCACATGGCCCATCTGAAGGTCTGTTACTAACAGACAGGACAGACATGAAGAGGCAATGGGCAGTTTCTGGTACCCTCCCTAAAGGAAGCATTCAGGAGAAAAGGGAACAGTAAAATGGCCAAACCTCAGTGGAACCACCTTTCCATATCCAAGCTGAGCCTGGTACCCGGGAGACCTGCTGAGTGCTGTTATGTCTCATTCCCTATTCTCGTGTTAGAGTTTAAATAAATTCTGTACGGTGTTTGTTTGTTAAATGACTGGAGTTAACTTCTGACTTTTTTCTACTTAAAAGAAATAAAATCAGCCAGGCATGGTGCCATCCGCTGTTAATCCCAGCTCTTGGGAGGCAGGAGGCAGCCAGACCTTTGTGTTTTACAGATTTAACGCCAGCCTTGTTTACAGAATAAATTCCAGGATAACCAGAGCTGTTACACAAAGAAACCCTGCCTCAAAAAACAAACCAACAACAACAAAAGAGACACATAAACCCAGTTTGGAACATATAGCTGGTACATCAAGGGTCCTTACTAAATACTCATGGATTGGGGGTTCAAGAGATGGCTCAGCACTTGGGAGCACTGGCGGCGGCTGCTCTTCAAGAAGACCGGGCATTGGATTCCCAGCACCCACATGGTGACTAACAGCTCTTACCTCAGTTCCAGGGGATCAGGTGCCTTCTCCTGGCCTCACTGTGCACTGAACACACATGGTACACGGGCTTCCAGGCAGACAAAACATACATCTACATAAAATTTTAAAAGTGTGTTTTAAATATATTCATTAAACTAAACTGAGTTGTATGGGAACTTACACAGCCCTGTTGCTTATCGGCTGCCTGCCTTGATCCTTCCATCTGTGCTAAGGGCTTGGAGCTGTCTACCACTAGAACTCTGCAAATGCAAAACCATAATTAGCAGCAGGTTTTTAATGCCTTCTGGTGTATGGACTGCCCTGGATCCCCAGTGGCTTTAGTGTAGGGGTTAAAGTACCGCTGTGGGTTGGAAGATGGTCTCCTGGGGAAAAGGCAAAGAGAAAAGATCCTCCCCCGAGAAGCATGAGGAACAGTAGGCTGGTATGTGCAACAATGAACAAGAGATCTTGTCTCAAATAATGTAGGAAGAGAGGACTGACTGACACCTGAAGACGTCCTAGGTTGTTTTCCTGTCCTTTGACCTCACATACACTATGGTACGCATAAGTGAACATAAACACACACACACACACACACACACATACACACACTTAAAAAGTGGTTTGTCCTCAATTGGTTTTATAATCATAGTCACCATCCTTGAATATCATAACAATTTGGGGAAACTGAAGCAAAACCCCCTACTTCTATGTGAAATGTCTGAACCTACAGGTCTCATTTTTAAAGCCCTGGTCCTAAGAAAGTATGCAGAGGAAATCGAGAGAAAGCTGAGTCCTGTCCAAATAGCCTGTGCCTGAAGTAACAGAAAATAATCATGGCCTGTTATCAAGTGACATGCAGAGGAAAATGGTTGCCTGCCTTTAGAGAACATGTGGAAAGAAATATAATCAATGTGATACAGTAAACTTTCTGACAACATATTTTGCTTGTGCCCATGTGTGTATACAAGCCAGAGGAAAAGTTTCTATATCGTTCCTCATGAGCAATCCACCTTGTTTTCTTGAGACAGGATCTCTCACTGGGACCTGAAATTTGCCAGTTAGGCTAGGCAGGCTGGGCAGTAGACTCCTGGGATCTGCGTATGTTCCCCAGTACTGGGATTAGAAGCACCAACTCTAACACTTGCCATGGGTCCTGGAGAATCAGCTCAGGTCCTCGTGCCTGTATGGCAATCCTCTAGCAATGAAGCCATCTCTGCAGGCCCTAGATTGTACATCTTTATAAGCTGTGTCTTAACTGATGATTCCTCTCATAGCCCAACACTGTACAGCTTATAGAAGGTGCTTAATAAACACTTACGGAGCTCATTGACATCAGCGTAAACAGACAGTTTACAGCAGACTTGAAAGAATTGGCTAAATTGCAAATAAAACCAAAGATCAACTTTGCTATAAACTTGAATAGAGTCATATTTTACCTTAATAAATATCAATTAAATCTATAGTAACTTAAGCCATAGAGAATCTGACTTTTCAATAAAGATTGATCAGCTATTAAGTTGTCTAAGCCAAAGGAACCATTTTCAGAGTTCAGTGTTCATTATACTAAAAGTTACTTTAATCTAATCAACTCTAAGAATTCATAGATAACATTAATTTTATTCTAAAGCAAACCAGTGAATTGTGTGTGTGTGCGTGTGTATGTGTGTGTGTGTGTTCCATACTACTAAACCCCAAAGAATATCTCTATAGAAAAAACTTAGCAAGTGTAATAAGGCATTTGCCCACCTAGGCACTTGGGGAGGGGAGTATTAGTCCGTTACACATGCCTACAGCAGAGATGCAAAGTTCCTATCCACGGTGGTGCCTGACTTCCGATCTTGAGTGAGTGGTGTCTTTATGCCCTCTTCTAAACCATAAGAGTGCCTACATCTACTCTCAGCACATTTCTGATCTGCAGCCGAGTAGTGTTAGCCATGGCTACTGTACACTTGCAGCTTTCAGTTTTTCATCTTACTGCACATGCGTTAAAGCTCTAACCCCTGAACTGGCCTGCCCAGTCTCTATCTGTGTATATTTGATATAGTTCTAGATTCCACATAAATGAAAGATTTATATCAGAGTATAATGTTAACGTGCTTGAATATATATATATATATAAGCATTTCAAAACATGTTTATCTTAAATATTATATATAAAGCCAGAGTGCTCTATTTAAAGACATTTTTTAATTTATTCTAAAATATTCTGAAGATTGTTAATCATCTAATCCTTCTCATGGATGGCTGTCATAAAATTATGAATTACCAGAATTGGAAAGAATTCTTATTCAATAAACACTTTTTGTGGGGTTTATTTTTTAAAGTCTTACTCTCTAGCCCAAGCTGCCCTAAAATTCATGACAATCCTCCTGCCTGAGCCTCCCCAATATAGTAACTGAAGCCAGCTGGCTTCAGCTAACACTTCTCCATGCTGCTCATGTGCCAGGGTGTGTGGCAGGACTCCGGCTGGAGCAGCCTCTGCTGGTCAATGCAGTCCAATATGTAGTGCAGGGTGTCCCCACTCCTTGTTCCTCATAAAAACCTCCAGCTATGCTTCCACGCGTAGACAAGCCAAACCTAAAGGCAGCCGTCCTTTCATTGTGTCTCTCTGACCCCTCCATGTCCTCTTCTTAGCCAATCTAGTTTCTTCCTGAAACTCCAAGGAACTTAGCTCCCTGTCTCAAGATGACAACATTTCCTCTACATGAAATAAGCTTTCTCCCTTGAGACAGCTCTGCTCAGGGCCACATCTGCAACATCATGAAGCTCATGATTAGACAAAACTTAGAAGTCCTTTCACCACCCTCATTGCCAAACCCATCAATAACTACATTTACCACGCAATGCTCAAAGCCTGTTACAGACTTCCATATCTGATCTGATGCAAGGGAAGGGTTGTAGCTAGAGTCTCCTTTGATCTCGGTGTTCTAAATGGAATCCAAGTTTGCATTAGCAATTGCTTACAATCTTGACTTATTCTTGTGTTCCCTTTGGGGCTTTGTAGTCCCCCATGACCACTCAGATCGGCTTCACAGAAAACTAACATGAGGCTAACTCTCTTTCAGCAAATTGCTTCATAACTGGGGGAAAGTTGTTCTTAGGATCTGACATAAGATTTGCCCTTTGAGCTAGACGTAGTGATGGATACCTTTAACCCCAGCACTTGGAAGGCAGAGGCAGGTGAGTCTCTTCTGAATTTGAGGCCAGCCTGATTTACACAGTGAGTTCCAGGACACCCAGACCTACAGAGTGAGAAACTGTCTCAACAATAACAACAACAAAACACAAGCAAAACAAAAAGTTGCTAGGCTAGTCCAACCAACCCCACAATAGCAGCCACACCTCCAACAATACTATCCACAAGTTTGATAAGCAATATTTCCCCTTTTGCCTGCCAATTAGAAGATAAGTGAAAACAAGAGAATCTGGGGACAGGAAACAAAAGACCTTCCATGAAATGAATATTGATAAATCAATGTTTTTGAAGCTAGCTATTCAAACAGCTACCAAACCTCCATGGATTCATTGTTTTTTGTTTTCTTTTGTTTTCTTTTCTTTTTTATTTTAAACTCCATATTTTATTCCCTTCCCAGTCCACCCTCCAACTGTTCCTCTAAACTTCCTGGGTCCTCCAGTCTCTTGAAGGTTAGGTGCATCTTCTCTGACTGAACCCAGACCCGGCAGTCCTCTACTGTATGTGTGTTGGGGGCCTCATATCAGCTGGTGTATGCTGCCTGGAACCCTTTATTTTGAAAGACTTTGCATAACTGCCTTGCTAGGCTGGGCTGTAGCTTGCCTGGGCCACCTTCCTGGTACCCTGGCAATAACTGTATCAAGAAGTAAATGCATTAGTTTGGTGCCACAGCTTCACAACATCTCAGGTAGCTTCTTAGGATTATATCCTGTGTAAACAATGTGATGAGGACTGAGAGATCAGAAACCCTCCTCCCATGCTGCTTAATAACATCAAGCAGTGACCACACGGTTGTATGATACTTCAGTGCCTGCCAGCATGCTGTCTTAAGTGTGATAGTTCTAACTAGAGTAGATGAAGTCACTTCTCCAATTCTCTTTGTTACTCTAAATTTAATAATAAACATAATCTTGCGTCCAGTTTGTAAATCCGAAGTGACCCCCTTCCCCTTGCTTATATTCAGCAACGACTTAAATTTTGATTGCAGTCCTTAAATGTAAATATATGCAGTCTTTAGATTGACCTCAAAACAAAGAAAATAATGAGTGCATACATGTTAAGTGAGAGATTTAAAGGAGAAGAACCTAGCAGATTGGTAGGTCTTCGGTAGGTAAAGTGTGTAGGGACCTCTTCCCACTCCTCTCCTTCCCATCAAGAGCCATCCTGTATGCAGAGACTACAGACTCTCAATCATTGCTCACAGGCTGGGCAGATGTCATGGGCAAGATGTTTCTAGATAGGTGGTCTGTGTTACTAGAGAATATAGCACTAGGAAATCTCTATTCTGCTCGTTCTGTCCTCCAAGGTAATGGCAATCAGTGATAAAATAGATAATAGTCCCATCTCCAACACCAGGCTCTTTGTCTCACATCTTAACTGGGGCATGTTTTCCACCCCAGGTCTGAAAACAGGGGCTCATGTTCAGGCTCATCAAATATCATACATAAGCTGCTTTGCTCCCCAGCTAGGGATGCCTGTTAAAGGGTTCCCACAGCCAGCAACGAAGTTCCTTTCTAGTCCTATGCTAGAGATAATAAATGTAGCTATGCTCTCTAAACTGAAAGGCTCTAAATGCATGCATGAAATATTATTGCAGAGTAATGACTACATCTTGCCGACCCATTTCCAGGTATCGCTGTCTGGCATGTTCTAAATGTATTTGAACAAAACAAGTTTGAAGCCAAAAAAAAAAAAAAAAAAAAGCTTAAGATCATCATAAAAATAAATATTAGTAGTCACCACTGGCCCGAGTTTATAGAATGCAGAGTCTAGGCATTTCAGAAATTATGAGCTCCACGAACTGGGCTCCAGTGTTGGAAATTAGCTGCAGCACCAACCCTAGAATAGAAATAAAGAAGTTGATCCAAAATTCATGAAATCTAGTGGGTTGTAATAATTCTTGTCTCAATTGAAAACACAGCCTTGACATTAAGCGATGTCTTTATTATTCTACAGGGAATTGTGGATTCTGATTTCTTCATCCTGACCTTCAGCCATTTCTTTTCCCTTTAGCACCTCAGAGACTCTGCTTCAGGACTTCTGGAACATTTCTTAATACAAGTTGCAGCCTTTCCTTACACAATTGGAATTTAGCTTTTAGGTTCAAATGCCTGATATCGCACTCAGACACACACTGAAAAGTGTATAACAGGTATTGGAGCCTCCACAGGTGACGACGATATTGACTGGAAATACCTCCCATGCTAAGGGAGGTACAGTGTGGGAGGGATGGCTAACTGAGAAAACTCAGTTTCCAAAGAAAGACGTGGGTAAACAGGTTGGTGGAGCTAATGATCGGTGGTTGAAGAGAGGGGGTGTCTATATCCAAACGAGTGACAAGGAGTCGTTTGGAGAGATGTTTATACACTGCCGTGGCTTAGATATAGTCTGAGTGTGTCTGTCAAAGCATCAAAGGGCAAAAACATGCCCCCAGTGCGATGGCGTTAGGCTGGTGGGAATGTCAAGAAGTGGGACCCCAGGGACTTAGATCAGCAGCACCAACCTTAAGAAGAGATCAATGCAGCCTTTGCGGCCTTTGCCTAGACCTTCACCTACTCAAGCTGCCAAGAGGTTGGCAGAAAAGGGACATTTTTTTCAATATTAATGTATATAAAATTATTCATGCTCATAATATTATCATTGCATTAGTATCCGCATCCACAGCACATTGCATTAAATGTGCACTAAAGTAATGGAAATGTAATCATTTGCTACTGAAAGCAAGGTCTGATGCCAGTAGCATCAACATCTGGGAACTTGTTAAAAACCATGGGCCCACCCAGACCAGTGGGATCAGAGTCTGCATTTTACCGAGGGTGCAGGGAATTAATTGTGCATTAAAGTTTGAGAAACACTGTTGTTAGTTTTTGAAAACTGCAAATAGAGCAAAAAAATAACACTTGATCAATTGACATGGGAGGAGAGTAACTCATTAAAACTGCATTATTGCATTTCATTGTGAGTTAAACTGAGAGGGAAAAGGCAAATGTTTTATTAGCCGTTAAGTTCTCAAGAAATGATTCAAGGCAAATCTATCCATTACCTTGAACATCGAAAGTGATCAAAGTGAATCAGGAGTTTGGCTTAGTATGTCAAAACTAGAGTTCTTTGAAGACTAGAAGCTTTCAGGGGAAGCTCTGTAATTTTAAAAAGCAAATAGCGGGCCAAGAGCAGAGCTCTGATTACGTGGCTGATGCTAGATTTGGTAGGTTGAAATTCTAAGAACTCATCATTACAGCAGAACTAATAAATTTGCCAGGAAAAGTACTCACCCTCATAAACATTCAAGGACAATAAAATTCCAGTCACTCGTATTGTGAGAAAAAAACACTAACTGCCACAGCCAACTGGATTCACTTAATGGGATTAAAATGATCCAGAGACAGTCCCAATACGGTCACTGGACACAAAAGGGGAAATAGTTGACTAATATGAGTATTCAAAATTAAGATTTCCCACAGATGGTAGAGAGCTTATCTAAGGTGCCCTGAATTCCACTGCCAGCACTGCATAACCCCAAGCATGGTGGCACATGCCTGTAATCCCAGCCTTCAGAAGTTAGAGGCAGCAGGATCAGAAGTTCAAGGTCGTTCTATGCCATACAGTCTGCTCTACATGAGACCCTGGAGAATGAAAATAGGGGGAATGAAAATAGACCCATCTTTGGATTAAGAACCCCTTTTCACTGAGACATTTTGATATGGTTTGTCTCTAATGAGTTGATTCACTGTGCAGTTCACATTCAAGTCTTTATACAAAAGGCAAATTGTCAATAGAAAAACAAAAGAAAATGAGTCAGTCCCTAGACAAAGCCCAGGTAACTGAAGGCAGACCTAACACAGGGGCAGACTTGGCTGGAAAACACCTTTTCCACTTAATGATAATCCTCCACAGCTATTGAAATCTCTGCCTGCTTTCAGTTCTGTGTCGCTGGCAAGCTTCCATTCGCTCTGGTTTTTGCAAGAGTAACAGTAAGTAAATTTGACTCCACAAAACCAAGTATTATTTTACAAGTACAAACTGAAAATCAACCTACGTTTGGGCTTGGGTTTTTGAAACTGATGCTAATTTTAAGCAGCAACCCTGAGAATCCCTGGAGGCTTGCGTGAGCTAGGAGTCGGTAGCGCAAGCATTTTCCAACAGTTTTAAGTGTTTTCAAGAGCAAGCAAGAAACGCTTTATGCTGTTGAAACCCCTGTCACTTTCCACAAACCCCAAATAGGCTTGATATCCAGACTTACCACCATGGCGGCCCTTTCGGTCAAATATCTGAACCCTTGTCTTCTGTAGTGAGATGACTTTGATATCTTAGAATTTCAAAGGTTTTGTTACACTTATTTGTGTGTGTGTGTGTGTGTGTGTGTGCGTGTGTCTGTGTGTGTGTGTGTGTGTGTGTGTGTGTGTGTGTGATGTTCATCTACTTACACCCCAGTACACATGTAGAGGTCAGAGGACAACTTGCAATAATTCGTTTTCTCCTTCTAATAGGTGGATCCTGAGAATCAAACTCGGGTCATCGGGAATGTTATCAAGCACCTTTACCCATTAAGCCATCTTATTAGCTCCAAATTTTGAATTTGACTGGGAGTCCACAACTGAAGAAAGGATGCTGTGTTCATCTCCTGGGGCTTTGCTTTGAGACAGGATCTTGTGACATCAGCCAGGATGGCTTGAAAAACACCATCCTCCTGATTCTGCCTCCCAGTGCCTAGCTTACAGGAACAGCCTGGCTTATGTAGTGCAAGGGCTCAGACCAAGGGCTCTGTGCATGCCAAGCAGGCACTCAAATCATCCCTAGCCCACAGGCGACCATAGATTAGTTTCTTCATACGTTGTCTCACACTCATTTTGTCAAACGTCTCAAGCAACACTTAATATTTTTTTAAGCAAAATTAGAGGGTACTAAAGAATTTACAGATAGTCGGGGAGAGAGGCTGCCTGCATTCTGTGATAAATATTCACAAAATATTCACAGGCTTCAGCAAGTGTCAGTTGATAACATTTGAATAGTAAATGTTTTTTTTTAATCTCAGAAGAAAATTATGCTGACAGCCTTTGAGACAGGTACACCCATGAGAGAAATAAACTGGTAGTTAGGGACCAGCTGAGAGTCGACACAGCCTACATCTAAATGACTGCTGTCACCAAGTCTTCAGGAATAGTGAACTAACTCAAGAGCTGGAGGGATTCGACACTATCATGGGCTAAATGGATTGCACCCAACAAAGGGGAACTTATTTGTGATCACTAGCAAGCTAAAGATATGGTGTGTTCTATTAAAGAACTAGAAATGTTCAAAGGTATGTCCTTTACCTAGAATGGAGGCTTAAAACTTGACATACAGAGCCTGCCCTGAGGAAGAAATGGGTCCAGGTATTCACAGTCATCCATCCCCAAATATACTATCAAAAGTACATAATTTTGTTGTACCTGGTTTCCCTTTCAATTATTTCAACTTTGTCAAACCATATAATATTTAAGGCCTATCAATATATAAGCAGCCCCAACTCTATCTCCAACCTTCCTTTGCCTCCATCTTGAAAGATAAAGATATATATATATATAAAGATATATATATATGTATATGTATGTATGTATCCAAAAAACACTAGGAATGTCATTTAGAGGAAGAACATTCACCCAGCATGTGTGTTCAAGGCCCTGGATTTTCCTCATACTACCTACAAATTTTTAAAAACAAAAAAAAAAAGTCATTATAAGCTTATAGGTCTTCTCCTATGACTCACAAGGACCATTAAGAGTGCTTGAAATTACATAGACTCCTAGAAAAATAAAGAAGTTCTAAGACACAAGCTTTTCTCATCTAGCCGGAGACAACTGTTTGCTTTAACAAACACTGGGTCTCTAGAAGACGGTGTTATTTTTATTGGAATGCTGTGTAAAGCATAGACCCTTACAATTTGCACAGTAAGTAGTTTCCATCTTTAAATATACTCATGTGATAAGAAAAGATACATGCAGAGGAATTAGGTAAGATCTTAAGAATCGGTCACTTAACATTAGCTATTTCTTTATACACACATCGTAACTTTAAAATAAAAAAAAAAAAAGGCATCTGCCAAGAACCCTCTGAGACTGGAGAAAATCCAGCCTCCCTTGTAAGCAGCCTTTCACTGAGAGACGTGAGTGACAGCAGATGAAGGCCTCTTAAGAATAGATTCGACAGAAAACGACAGCGGCTCATTCGCCGAGAGTTTCGTTCCAACTTGTTTGGCTACGAAGAGGTCTTTTGCGCATCTGTCTATTGTAAATGAGTACTTCTGGTTCTCCTTGACCAAACACTCTCTGTGTTTCTTTGGGGTCTCTTCAAAGGCTTCTTTGACAAATGGTGCTTTCAACTCAGGGCCTGATTTGTCGTTGAGCGTCTGCTGGAATACTGAGTGGAATGGATTATGTTTAAGTGGCAGAGGATGCCTAGTGTTTTCTTTGCTGATCTTGGTTAAGATGTGCCCTTGAGCTGCCCGGCAGTCCATCTCAACAATGGGAGAGAAATTCCTACTGGGTGGGGAGAAAGCAGACCTCTCCGGGACAACTTGGTGAGCCTGAAGGTCAGTTCTTGAGGTTGGGACCTCTGGCAGGTGAGGCAGCACCAGAGAGCCTTCCAGTTTGGGTGGCATTATGTCATGCTGTGCACTAAGCCCATCCTGAACTCGGGTTCCTTTCAAGTCCCAGCTGGTCCCAGGCTTCAGGGCTTGGACAGAAGTGGTAGCATTCAACAGGTATTGCTGGTAGAGAAGGGTGTCACTAATGGGACCGCACTTGGGCCAAACTAAAAATCGTGAGGACAGGGGATATTGTCTGTAAGTTGTGGCCACACTGACGTTAGAAGAAATCAGTTCCATATTCCCAGACCCTGAATACTGCATGGTGAGGTCAAGACAGGTAGGTAAAAAATTACAGAAGTCCTTGCTTGGCAGCTCTCCTGCCGTGGGGCTGTAGGCACCTTTGTAGGAACTGTACTCAGGTCCAGGCACCATACGGTTGGGCAGGAACAAGGCAGCAGCTTGAGGTGTTTCTAACATCTCCCTCTCTTTATATTCTCTCTCCAGCATAATATTCTCCAACTCCTTGTCAGCAAAGGCTCTTCTCTTCCTCATCCTGTCACTGACAGGCGGGGGTGGAGGAAGGGTCCCACCTAGGTAAGTCTCTGCCGTCATTGGGCGATAGCCTAAAACAAGCAAGTGTTGGAAAGAAACAGATTAACATCCTGACAAGAAAAATCTGAAAATCCAGAAGGCCAAAGTTAACATCACGAAGCACAGGATGACCAGTTATAACTCCTATCACTAATACTTTAATACAGAGAGCAATACAGGTTTGATTTAATACAGTTTCTCTTTGAGGAACGGTTCCCATATGGTAGCTTCTGGCAGCCATTGGTTTTGTTGGTGGAGGTAAGTCTGCTTGCTGGCTGGCTGGCTGGCTGGCTTGCTTCGGCAAGTGTATTGTATCGCCTGAGATTTGAGTATTCTTCCCAGACCCATAAATATCGAGAGACAAATATGTCCACCTTATTTTAATTAATGTTTCATTGCCCATGTTATCTTATTTTCTTCTTTTGGATTATTATAAAAGATATCTATACCTACAGCTGACGCCACTTTTATTTCCTAAAGATGTCTCATTATGTACACATTGTTACAGCTGTAGAATAATCCAAGGAGAACTAGGAGAGAAAGAAAAAGAAGTTAAAGAAGATTAGGAAGGAAAAAAAAAAGACTTGAAGATAGAGAGAAGTGAAGACAAATTTAAAAGAGCAGTTCCTTAGCCCAAACACAGAGCCACACAGTGAGACTACAATTTAGCCAGACTTCCCCTCCACCTCCAGAACAAACAAAGGGAGGCAAAACAGTGGGTGGGGGTAAGGGGAAGGCTTCTCCAGGTACACAGAAAATAACAGCTCTCAAGCATTTCTCCCCAAGTTCATTCACATTGGCCGAATACCAAAGGGGCTGAACAAGCAGGTCCCTGGGATGCAGGTGGAAGCATGCACACAGTTCATGAGCAGGGGCAAAATCAAAAAACAAAAAATAGTACAACCTAAATAGAATGTTTGGAGTACTTCATCACTCCCAAACACTCACCCACCCATAGCAGGTTTTTTTCTGAAGACTCCAGTGTAGTATCTGTATTTACACAGTGGCAAGCCCATTATACTCATTTGCAAATAAAATAAAAGTTGAAAATTATTGTTTCCACTAGGCTAAGTGTTTGGCAGAATGTTATTTACTTGAATTGACTTTTCCATTGAGACCTCAAGTGTCTCGACTTGCTTTGGCAAAATGTGGTCCCTATGGTTATAGATGTTTACCCGCTTTGTAACCAAATTCACTTTGAGTTCTCAAGAACTCTTTCTAAACCGAGCAGTGGTAGCCCATGCCTTTAGTCCTAGCACTTGGGAGGGAGAGGCAGGTGGATTTCTGAGTTCGAGGCCAGCCTGGTCTACAGAGTGAATTCCAGGACAGCCAGGGCTACACAGAGAAACCCTGTTTGGGGGGGGGGGGGGGGAGAAGAACTCAGGTCAGAAGTGCACAGCACAGGCTGAGACACACACTTTAAACCTGTCCAGGATCAGCTAAACTCAGAAGACTATCAGGAAAGGAAGAAAAGAAAAAAGAAACTGACCCTGACCGCCAGGGAAAGGAAACCCTTCTTTTTAAGCTGAACTGCAGGAAGTGGCAGCTTAAAGCAGACTAGTGTGAATGCAATTTCACTTTAGAGAAAGGGAAAGGGAAAATGTCAATGGACAGTGCAGTGCTTAGCCAGTCAACAAATAAACAAACGCCATGCTTTAGGAAATCATCATTGTTTTAAGAAAAAAAACGAACCGAATGTGTCTGTAGGGTTTATGGGAAACAGAGGCAAGGGGAGAACTTGACTAGCAGCTGCCCAGTGAGCCTTCAGTTTGCTTGTTTGATTCAAAGCCTTTCCCACTCTGCAGCCTTGACTGACAGAAGCAGTAAGGAAGAAGTGTGGGGAAGCAGCAACCATCTAAAATTCCAAGGAGGAAAAACAGGCTACAGAGTGAAACCTGAAGCTAGAAGTGACGCTTGGTCACAGTAGCTATAACCTCGCTTGGGTTACTCTGCCCATTAAACTCCTTCAATAACTAAGAGAGTTGAGGGGGCGGGGAGCTTCCAGGATCACTTGACAGTGAATTTTTCTATGTCCCTCACACTTGGGTAAATTTCACCAAGCGTAGCAGCAGAGAATAATATTATCGCAGTGGCAAAAACCTCTTTGAGTTTTTTGCCCCAAGAAAACCTTTCTAGTGAAAATTAGCTCCTTCCTGGGTTAATACATTGGTCATGCATGTAAATAATAAGCATCCCTCAACTCGGTTTTTAAAAGCCAAAGGGCAACTTCAAGTTATTTTACCTTCTAAAATGCTTTTGGCCAGCAAACTCGGCGCCCTGACTTGCCTCTGGTACACTGCTTTCCGATCAAAATTATTCTGTTTCCCAGAAAGCCCCTTCTTGTCCTGTAAACAAGAAACAATTGTGAGGGTGGTGGAGCGGCATCCAGAAAGCCTTTGAACCCTCCCCAACCTTTAACTCATTTGTCTTGCCATCTCTAATAAAAAAAAAAAAGTTATTCCAAAAGAAATTAATCAGAGTGCCTCTTAATCTCAGCGAAGCTAAGAACACTAGAGGGAGGTGAGATCCACAGTCAAGGACACTTTAGGAACAGAGCCTAGAAGGATTGGATAGGGAGATGGTTGCCTCCTCCGGGTGCAACCATCTGAAAGCGGCCAGGCTTCCCCCCACCCCTACCTTGACACTTAGGCAGAACTGGATGCCCATTGCGCAGAACATTCACTGCCTCTGAGGGCCAAATTGACAGAGTGATTTCTCCCCTAGGTGGAGCAGACACGATGAGATTGAGATTGAGGGTGGAATCTTCTGTATTTGTCTAGTTCTCTGGAGGAGGTGGGGTACACGGAGGCAGATAAAATTCTTAAGAGGCACCAGCCTGGGGGCCCTCTGGTTACTGCCAGTTTACTCCCAACCCAGTGGGCCGCGGGAAACCCTGGCAAGGCAGAACAGGATCTAGCCCAACTAGCAAAGAGGTTGAACCCAGGGCCAGGGCCACCTGAGGTCCCCGGGACTGTCCGGTCAGTTAGCGCGGTTTCCCTTTGGAGTCACCGACTGGATTCCAGTGACCTAACTACCTCCCAGCGCCTGTCTGCAGGGGAAATCAAATCGAAAGTTTTCCCGGAGCCCCGGGGTAGAAGATCAACTGCAGAGCACTTGCCTAAAGCCCATCTGCGCCAACCACAGGGATAACAATAATAAAGAATTCAAAATTTTGCCTAGCCTCGGGTCTGAGAGGAGATTCTGTGAAACTAGCATCACTTCTTCAAAGCAACCAATGGAAGTATAAACTCCAGGGTTCAAAAGTCTCTCGAGGAGAAATCCTGACTTCTCACAACAGAACCGCAACCGCACCGCGGAGGCGGCAGACCGCTAAGCATTCTCTGGCGGGTCCCACAGTCAGTTAGCCTTGGGCTGAGAGGCTCCGAACTCCACGGTCATTTTGGTCTCATCTGGAAAATGGGCATCAAGTTCTGCCTGAGTGTCAAGGTAGGGCGACAGCTACACAGTGACAGCACCGCATGCTGCTTCAACCTGACTGGACATGCCGCTCTGCCAACCACCTTCCCCCCTTCCCAACCACCTGCAAAATATTTTTATTGACTTTTCAGTGCCGTCTCAAATGGACCTAATTACTTTGCCTCTCTTTGCTTTTTAACAGGAGACTTTTCCAGCACGTTCTGCAGCGAAGCCCAGGGCTTTCCCTTCGGAGCCCCGCAGGCTTGTGTGGACAGAGTGACTGCACCACTCCTGCCAGGCGATCCGAGATCGAAGGTCACTCGGGAGTGTGAGTGGAAGCCCAGCTCCCTGCTGTAAGGGACTCCCCGTCCGGCCTGGGCGCGCACCCTGGAGTCCCCTGGAGTCGTACCCTCACCCTGTCGGCACCCACCTCTGTGGCCTGCTGCCTCCGGAGCGCCACCTGGGCGGCCATGACGCGCTGGCGCTCTACCACAAGCAGGCAGTTGGCGCACTGGCAGTCCCGCCAGCGACAGAATCGCTTGTGGCCCTTGAGACAGGACACCACGCCATGGTTGCGACAGCGTGCGCACTTGGGCGTGCGGCTCAGTTTGCGCGGCTCTGCGCCGCTACCGGCGGTAGCACCGCGCTCGGGGGCGGCGGCGGCGGCGGCGGCTGGCAGCGCCTGAGCAGCGGGCGGTGGCCTGGGTTCCAGTCCCCCGGGCTGCTCTGGGCGGCCGGGCACCTCCGGGGACGCGCCGGGCTCCTCGCCGTCACCCTCGTCCTCCGCATCTTCATCCTCCTCTTCTTCGTCCTCGTCTTCCTCCCCATCGGCCGCCGACGGACTGGGTTCCTGCGGCGTGGCCCGCAGCGGCGTCCCACAGCCATTCTCCTCCAGCTCTAGGCTCTCCACGTCGATCTCCCAGTCCCCGACTCCAGGGACCGCCTGTCCTTCCGTCATGGCACTAGGCTGTCGTTCGGCTCGGTTGCCCGTGCTCTAGGGAGACGGAAAAAGGCCTAAAGACCCGCTCGTCGCTATTAGGGACGGTCTCTGAGGCTCGGCCCAGGATTTCTGCAAGGTCAGCCTCCCCGTTAAGTTACCCAGTTTTCTTCTGTTCCCTATGATACGGGCCACATGGGTCTAGAGGACCCCAGAGAGCCACAGCTCAACGAAGGTTGTATTTTACTAATTCTAAGTGGTCTGTGCACCTGACCTTTAACCGGAGCCCTGTCTGGCCTTTCCAGACAAGTGACCTTACTCACTCGCCAGCCTAAGTCACTTGTCAGGTTTTTCCACAGCCAGCTAATATGGCCATAATAAATATAAAAATGTCGAAGGAACAACTATCTTTCCTTTTATTACAAGGGACCTTGAAACCGCGTTTCCCAAATTGACTTTATTGTCCCTTATTGACCTACACCACCACAAAGACTCTAGAGGGGTCTTCTCATCCCTCCCCTTCCCCTAAACAGATGCTAAGCTATTATAAGAGGACACACACACACACACACACACACACACACAGGGAGTGAGGGACACTGCCCATAGAGCTGGTCTGGTCTCAGTAGTGCTTGAGCCGCACAAGGTTGAAGGAACTTGTTTTTCATCTTTAAGGTAAGACAACCAGAAACAGAAAGGAGCAGTAGCGAAGATTCACGTCCCTTGCCCTCCCTGACTCCCGAGCAGCGGCGACAACACAGCACTCACCAAGAATCAGACTCAGGCTAGCAACCCAGTTAAAAGATAGCCAGCTTCAGTATCTGTCCCCGGAGCTGCAAGCAGAGGGAGCAAACAGAATTGGATCTGAGAGCAGGAAACAGGAGCCCACTGGATGGTGATGGGGGACAGAGGCCGGAGGTGAGTCAAGTCCTCAGCCACCTCGCCCCGTACATTCCAAATTCTGCAAGGTTCTCTTCCGTCCTCTGCAGCCCGGATCTCCTCACTTCGCTTTTCACTTCTGGTCCAAAGTGGACGGGAAAGGTCGGGCCCAGACCCAGGACTCCGCCTCAGGCGCACTCTGCTCGCCTTCAGCGCAGAGTCACTCACTGCAGTCCGGGACCTGAGCTCCCCTTCCTAGTATTATCCATCCCCCACCCCGAGCTCCGCGTCCTCTGATTGGTCGGTGGTCAGGCGGTGTGGACGCCGATTGGCCGGAGCACTCGGGCTGAGCGCCCTCCTCCTCAGCCCAGTGGACGCTTCCCTCCAGCGCGGCTGAGTCGCCGAGAGTCCACCCTCCAGCCTTCGCTGCAGCGGGGTCCCTGATCGAGAAGCTAAACCTGAAAATGTGGGCAGTGGTTGCGGCGAAGAAGTCGCCTTTTATCCCGCCGACTAGAGAACAAGCTGATTCTCGTACTTTTATACATCGCGCTGTTCTCCAGAAGGTAACTGAGAGGTAGAGAGCAGACAGACAGGTTAGCGCTGATGACTATCGACATTATCAGCATCTCTGGTGTTTAACCATCGACCAGCAGTTAGACGGAGAGAAGAGGCCACTCTAAAGGGGCAGGCACACTGGCATCCTTCTCTCCGCACAAACAAGTCCATGTTTATCTTGCAGGACAGCGCCTAGTTGTCTTACAAATATCTGTATTTTGTGGATAACTCTGAAATGCAAAGCAGTTCCTTCCTTCCATAGAGCTTGCAAGGCAGGTGGCAGCGGCGACGATAGCCCATCTACGTTTTCCTGTTACCAGTGGATAGCACAGTCCAGTTTTGGAGCAGATAGAAATAATCCACGGCCATTAGCAATTTTAGATACAAAAATATTCAATCCAAGCATGCATTTATACGAAACTTTAAAACATAACAGCTTTCTAGCGTGTGTGAATGAATGATTATCAAGAAAACTAACTTTCTTCCCTCTCTCTCTCAAAATACCCTTCACAAAAATGTTTGAAATAATGGCAAATTTCCCACAAATCACAGAGAAGTCCTTTAAGTAACGCAACATCCTATTATCTTAAGCTAAACTTTAAATCCGA
The DNA here is from genome assembly GCF_008632895.1 of Mastomys coucha. NCBI lineage: Eukaryota > Metazoa > Chordata > Mammalia > Rodentia > Muridae > Mastomys > Mastomys coucha. Next base: position 156,977,275 of record NW_022196904.1, on the reverse strand, counting down.
GCCATGCTTTACCAGGCTCTCCCTTTAGATTCACCTCTCCGCAGGAAGAGCGGCTTAGAAAACACATTAGAACAGATTGTCGATTTCCTGAGCACGCAGTAGAGTGGCGATGGATATTTGTTGAAGGGCGAAAATTTCGGAGCTGATTGTAACTTTCCTCAAATCCGAACCTGTCAGAAAGGTCCGAGTCTCTCAAGCTTGCCTAAGTGAGAACAAAGACCAGTCGCCTGCCTGCCTGCCTGAAGCGCAGGTATTCTCAGGCCCTCCTGAGGTTGAATTACTCCTAGGTCAGGCTCCGGAGCCACATTTGTGCCTGCTTCTTCCTAGAACCAAGGCAATGTCCAGCTAAGTATATGAAGACGGCTTTCTGTATGTTCCTGTAGATTTTTTTTTCTTTTAGTGTCCCTGGGGGTCTTGAGGGGCGACTTGTTAATTGCAAGGCTCCCCACTGAGGCACGCGGGGAACCAACCCTCATTTGTGGTCTTCCTGATCTAACTAATGCGCTTTTTTTTTTAACCTGGTTGGAAGCCTTTAAGTTCTTGACTACAGTAGAAACATGCTTTCTAACCTCCGTGTTCTCCAGTGATGAAAGTGAGGAGTCCTAAAAGACCCATTGTCCTCCAGGAAAGCCGGGGACCAGGTCAAGAACTTGGACCGGGATAGCCTCTGCCCTGACAGAGAGTAGGGAGTCCTCAGCTCCCAGCCGGAGGAAATAGTCGCAGCTGGTTTGCCGAGGTCTCTTGGTTATTTGTTGTTATTGTTGTGGTTGCTTTGTTTTTGTTTTCATAGCTCCGGAGCTCTCCTGCATCCCTTCAAGTTTTAGCACTTGGAGTTAGGGGTAGAGCCTCCATGACAGAATTAGGCACTGGTCTTTTGTGCCTTGTTTTGTTTTTGTCAAATCATTCTGTTTTCTTCAGGGACAGCTCTCTCTCTCTCTCTCTCTCTCTCTCTCTCTCTCTCTCTCTCTCTCTCTCTCTCACACACACACACACACACACACACACACACACACACACACGACAATTTTCTACCTTTGCAAACAGGCAGTTTGTGTGCATCTGCCCTACGATTGAAAATGAGCTATACAACTCCACCACTACTACCCTGTCAGATCATGAGGACGACAGGCTAGGTTTTTATTTATGGCGTGTATGGCCCCTAAGAAGAAAGAAGATAGAATAATTAGCCCTTCGGCAGTAATCTTAAATACCAACAAAGTTGGGAAGATAGGTTTGCTTGCTACCAGATGGAAGAGTGGAGCCGGGAGAAGAGCCTGGGAGTAGCTGCTTCCTGAAATGAAAGTAAACAGACTGTGGTGCCCAGGAGCCTTTGTACCGGTTCAAACTTTAAACATCACTTGAGGAGGAGACAAATAGCATTTATGTGTATGAACCAGTCAGATGAGGCCAAAACCTGGATGGGGTTTGAGGTGAGGGGACCCTAAGGCAGGAGACTAGCCCTTGGGAGTGTTCTAGGGCAGAGATGGGCTCTCTATTGTGCTGGACCAGACTAGAAAAGGGGTGCTGAAGAGCCAGCCTCCTGGCTTAGCTAATCCTCTAGCAAGTGGATGCTCCCCTCTGGGAGGGGCCTCTCCTCCAGCACCCCAAGGACAGGAAAAACACTGGGCAATAACTTCATTGGTGCCTACTGATCCCCTTCCCTCCACCTCATCTCTTTCCCCTGTGTGACTTCCCTCCATACACCACCATCTGTGAGCTTCAGGACACACAGCTGTAATCAAGATCCTGTTGAATTACATCCTCTGGTCTTGAGGCCCTCCAGGGAACCACTTTCCCACCAGCGGCTGGAAAGTGAGATGGTTCTAGTGAGGAGGGTGGGGATTTTCCCTAGGACAAACCTCAGGAAGTCCAGGTCACTCCCATACTAAAAGTGAAATTGTGTATTCTTCTTCTGAGGGTAAATGGCCATGCCTTTTATTGAAGTGCCAGCGGACGCCACAGCTACACAAACTGTTCACTCAACTAAATGTTCAGAAGAAATAGCGAGCGGGGAGGAAGCCGGAGCTACAACTGGTTATCCCACCGATTATGTGACTTTGGTCATTTTTTTAGCATCTTGGCAAGAGGGACTTCTCCTGACCTGGCAGATGAAAACTTCAACTAGCAAGGATTAAATAGTCACACTGTGAGATCTCCTAAGCAGAACTTCTCTTCCAAGGGGATAGTATCTGCATCCAGTGAGAGCCTGGCTTCTCTTCAGCCACTCTTTAAAAGACCTAAAATAAAATAAAATAAAATAAAATTAAAAATCCCTAAAAGGAGCTTGAAAACCTATACCAAGTCACAAAGCACAATTCTTCCCAGTGCTTTCTGAGCTGCCACAAGGCTCAATTGCAAGCTGTGAGGTTTGTTTTCTTCCCCTACTGACCCTTTTGGATAAAGGTGGAGCTTGCCCTGGCTTGCTTCTGGCTCCCTTCGCCTAATTTACACACACACACACACACACACACACACACACACAAACATACCTCTAAGCACACCTCTACCACCAGCTGATAAGCTTGTCTGCAGAAACTCAAAAGGAAGGAACAAAGGGAGGGGTGGCCTTCCCTTGCTAAGTGTGGCTTGTTTGCTTGCTCCAAACACACTTCCAGAAATAAATTTCAAAGAAGGCAAGCATGTGTCAAATTGGCTTCCGTTCTTGTAAGATTCCTTAAGCAAATTCCACTAGAATGGCCCCTGAATCACCCAGCTCCGGTCCTGTCTTTAACACCTAAGGCATGTTTGAGTCCCCACCCTGGTACTTCAGCCTCAAGCTTGAAGATTCACAGAGGGGATCGCCACCACCAGCAGCAGCAGCTTAAAGCGCTTAGCTAACCCTAACCCTGAGTGCCAGGTGGTGACTGACTGTTGGGCACTTCTGAGCACCTTGGTATAAGGTCTTTGCTGTGGCTAACTGTGGCTCTGGTTTCTTTAGAGGCGTCCTTTTGTGGAAAGCAAAAGTGTCATACAGTCTGAGAACTTCAACTGGTTATGAACACAAGACACAGTGAAATAAATAATCCCAGATGGGACCACAGAGATACGATTTCCCAATTTACTTTGCGAAATTAGATGCAGGGCCTGTCCCATTCAGTGGGGGTGGAGGTGAGCAAGGAGCGATTTAAGAGGTAGGTGCTCTCCACCGGGATAGTCAGCATGCCCCCTTTCTCTGCTCAGGCAGCAGAAAAAAAGCAAAGGACAAGGGGAATCCTTGCAAACAGAAAGGGAGCCACAGCTTTGTCCCTGGTCGTACATTTAAGAGGAATTGAAACTCAAAGGAGCAAGCCAAGAACTTGCTAGGGTTAGGGTGTTGGGGAACAGGACACACAGCAATACAGAGACAATGCAGAACTAAAGAGGTCTTGCCTCTATCTCTGGTCCACCTCTCTGCTGCCCTTCGAGGAAAGGTCCAGAATCACATGCACAGTGAGGCAGTCTTGCAGCATGCACCCTGCCTTCCCCAATCCCAGGCATCCAAGGACCTTAACAGGAGGAGGGGCTGGGCTCAATCCACTTGGAGGTCATTGAGCAGCCAAGAGAAGAGAGAATTTCAGTCATCTTTCAATACCGGTGCCAAATACTCACCAGGAGGCATTAGGCCTCCAGCGGTGGTTGCCTTGTTATAGAAAGCAGTCAGGAGATTGTATGTGCCAAGGGCCTCCTTGGACACATACCCCTGTGAGGGGAGTACACGGGGCTGGGTAGAACAAAAGCCCTCACCTTGGGAACTTTCTACCCCCCCCCTGTGTTAGAGTATGATGGTTCGAATATTGCCCACATCAAGACTTCATGTCCCCTTCCTATTTTCCCCAACAGTCTAACCAGCAAGGTAGAAGGAGAGGGGGTGGGGGGGCATGGGGAGCAGAGTGCAGGTCGTGCAGGAGCTATGGGAAGGACAACCCATCTCCCTTGTACAGGAAGCACCACCCTGTCCCTGCAGGTCCTTGAGGGTAGACCAAAGGAATCAAATCCGAGTTACTCTATCAAACATGACAAACTGGACAGACATTTTACAGCGATGGCCTGCTTGCTCTGGGTAACCAGATCAAGAATGTGGAGGAGAGGGAGGGGGAAAAATAGAAACACCGGTTGGCACCAGTTTTGACCTACTGGTGACTTTCTTTCAGCTGTTGATCCCATGCAATCCAAAAAAAAACCAAACCAAAACAAACCAAAACTAAAACCAAAACCAATCAAACAACAACAACAAAAACAACCCCCTAGAAATCAAATCTCTATTAGAGCACCAGAGGAAGATTGACTCCAGCCTCAAAAAAGAACTCACTCCCAAAGTGTAGGCGGGTGGGATTCATTCTACTGGCCAAAAGAGCCCTCTCAAGTCACAACCAAGTCGTTTTTTTCTCTTACTATAGATCCAAGAAGTCTCTCTTGAGTAGCTCATTTGCTGAGAGGGAAGCTTCCCACTTTGCAGCTCCATCCCTGCAGCCCGGGAAGTGACTGGCCCAAAGCAGAGCCAGGGCCTCTGAAAGGATGGGTGGGGCTGGAAGAAAGTGTGGGAGCAGAGGGAATCGAACTCTACTTGGCTGTATGTCTAGCTAGCAAGTGACTGTCCAGGACCTCGGGGTGACTGACGTGTGATCCTGGATCTACAATCCAAATGGCAAAAGCACAGGTCCTAAAAGGAGACACGACTTGCCTAAAAGGGATTCTTTCCGCCCATATAATAAATTGCAAAGGGGGGAAAAAAGTAAAAGGGGAAGGAAGGGGAAGGGAAGAAAAGAGACAGGAGGTGGGGTGCGATTGGAAACTAGGTCTCTGGGGATCCAGTTCTAGTCAGTTTCCGCCAACTAAAGCAGCCCTGACCTTGGGCCATTTTCTTCACCATTACCCGTGAGCCCTCTGAGTTGTGAAGGGGTTGAAATGGAATCATTGTTGAAATCTTTTCCTAAAATCTGAATGGTGTCAAACGAACAAGAGGGAGGGGGAGAGGGAGGGAGGGTGGGGGAGAGAGAAAGAGAGAGAAGAGGGAGCAAGGAGGAGGAGGAGGAGGAGGAGGAGGAGGAGGAGGAGGAGGTGGAGGAGGGACGGAGGGACTTGTCTAAGTGTTTTCCCATGGGGGTTGTAGGGAAGCTAGAGAAGGGGAAGAAGGACTCAGGCCAGCTGGAGCGCGCCTTTACTACAAGGCGCTACATAAACTTTAAGAGCCGAGGAAATCTTCTCTTTGAAGGTACTGACCCCCAGAGAGTAGGCGGGCGTTCTGCGGGAGATGAGCAGTTGGAAAGGAGCGAACTAGGAGATGTCACTTGCTTCACGCTGATTTAACGTGGCGGGAGCGCAGGTGCAGGAAACTTCAGCCCCTTCTCCGGTCCACCTAGAGCCCCTGAGCCCTCCACCCCTGCCCTTTCTTTGGTAGAAAATTTATTGACGGGGTGAGAGCGGGCTTACAAAAAGGCAGCCTCGTGAGCATCGGGCTCCACAGGAATGCTTTGATCCCCTCCAGTGTCCAACAGTCCCCCAAAACGCCTGAGATCCCTGCGGACAAGCAGCTCCCTAAAGCTCCCAAGTGGTTCAAGCTTCCCTAAAGTCAGTGCCTGAGCACTGCACAAGGAGGCCGCGCGGGGGCGCTCTGGGCGCCCACCCGCGGCGGTGGTCCAGCGCCTAGGGGTGCGTGTGGCCACTGGATTACATCTTCGATCCCTCCCACTAGCTTTGCCAGGCAAGCCTAGTAGATGGTACTCATTGAAGGAAGTGTCGGCAGGCAGTCCACATCCTGGTAGCCTCTCCTTGCAAGAACCGGGAGGATCACTCCATGCCTTGACCCTTAAGGCAGAAGGAGTCAGTATCATGGTGGGCCCACATTTTTGTCAAATTCTGAGGCTGACCCTTTGCAACGCAACAGGCAGCAGGTTTCAGAAGGTTATCTGCTCAGAGCATCATGGGAGGAGAGGTTGAGAACAAAATCTCAATCTGAGGCCATCCCTCTTCAGCTCATAAATTAGCTGCTGCAGAGACCAGAAGCTGAAGGTAAACCTTGTTCCATCTGCTTCTGCATAAAGCCTCCCACAGCCTTCCACAGGAAGCTACTTCGATTTCCCAGAACATACGTTCAGACTTGTCCCCTTCCCACTCCACCCACACCCCCACCCCCACCCCCACCACTCCTGCTTCTGCTATGTAAATCCCACAAAAAAATGATTTGAGAAGCGGAGGA
>NW_022196904.1:156946378-156970144 GCF_008632895.1 Mastomys coucha | reverse complement strand
CCTCCCCTCCCGTCCCCCCTCCCACTTCCTCTCTCTCTCTCTCTGTGCTCAGCATCTCTCTTCCTGAGAAGCTGTTACTGAGGCAAGAAGGAGGGCTGCCATTTTTCCACCTTGGAACTTGTTTCCAGCTGAAACTTTCAGCTGAGCTCATCTCTGTTGTTTGGTTGGTTGGTCTTTTTTGTTGTTATTGTTGTTTCTGTCTCCTACTTAGGGAAAAGCTTAACAATATACAAAAGTAGCCCAGATTGCATAAGATCTACTAAAGTAATCTAATAGACTGATACCAGCAGTGACCCACGAGAATACACAATATCTGCACGGCCCTTAGATCAGTCACAGCCACCACTGACTGCCTGCTTGAGAGGTCCACTACCCTTCTGTCCTTTTGCTGAGTTGGTAAGATTTAATTATACCAAATGAATGGAATTCCTGGGGCCTGGGGTATGATACATTGTGTGCTTCATGATCATGTGTTGAATCATTTGAACAGAGCACGCAGCATGATGCCAGTGGGCAAAGGACAAAGACACGGGTGGCCAAAGGGAATGGCGGATCTACACTCTACTCAAGAAACTTAATGTCTATGCTACGTTTATTATCTTTTAAATAACTTGAGAGGTGTTCTCTAAAACACAGTCATGATGGCATCAAACACTAGGATTTTACAGCTGTGCTGTAAGAGGTTAAAATTAGCTGGCTCACTTAACAGAAAAAAATTCAGCCCTAGCTCTGAAACTCTGAACTTAAAGGCTCCTCCAATCAGAAACTGTCCCTTTAAGGCCTCCTCAATCTCCTCTCATGCCTATCAACAACGTTTCCAGCACTGCTAATAAACAGGGTTTTATTGGGTTTTGTTGGGTTTTTTTCTTCTCTTTTAGTTTTTCTCGGTCACAGTTTGCACAACACACGGATACATCTGTACACTTAACTTTCATCCACTTGAACATTGCCCAGTCACTGAACTTGGCTTATCAGTTCCAAAAAAGAACCAAATCTGGCTTCACTGTAGAGTCCAACCCAATACTTGAAAGGACAGAATCCACTGTCCAGTTGTAGTATTCCCAGATGTCCTCATGTTGTTTGGCAAAATCTATAATGTAATAAATATTGATGGTTCCCTCACATATGGTGTAAAGACCTGCTCAGCCAAAAAAAAAATTTTTTTTCTGCAATCTTTTAAAAATATATCACTAGGTTTGTTGTCTTGAAATTAGTTTGTATTCTGGCAACTTCCTTTAAATGTCAACCAGATGTGGAGTTCTGTTACAATGTTCTCTTTTTTCTTTTTTTTTTTTCTTTCTTTCTTATTTTCTTTTTTTTTTTTTAATTTTACTCATCCCCACAGATTGTCATGTTTTAAACAGTTGTTTTTCAAGAGTCTTCTGTCTGTTCCTGACTGAAGATAGAGTATTTTAAAAGTCAATGAACTTCCTCACAAAACACATGTTCTAATTTTCCTTTCTGGCTACAGGATTATGGCTCCTGCCATTTCAGGTTTTTTTTCCCCCCAGTCACGGCTGGAGTGCAGGAAGCAGTGGTCCATAGAAGGGAGCTGTCAGTCATAGCCCTTCCCCTTCCATTCACAGACACACACTCACTTCCATTCAAAGCTCCTGTTTGCAATCCTTTCCAAAAATATTATCCTTCTGGGATGAAATTTTTCACGCATAAACTCAGTTCAGCTGAACCACCTTTTTTTTTTCCTAAAGAAACTTTGAGAAAACAAATCCTTACTTCTTTGAGAGAGTTAATACACACTGCTTTTTCAAACCTAGATGTATGGGTGTATTAATCACTAAAAAGAATTCATGAATTGACTCTGTAAGTGAGCAAGACTCCTGAGCCCTTTGGAAGTGGCCAAATACTTACTAAAAGTGAGAGGGGCTTATAAATCACTTTAGATTACAGATCCTACAATTTTATTAAATCTTTAGAATGACGGGTTTATTCCCTTTTCTCTATGGAGCCACAATAATAATAAGCATTCATGGCCACAGGAGCATGTGCATATGATAGCTCAGATTTAAAAACTAATTTTTATCAAAGTTATAGCAACAGCTTTTGTCTGTTTTTCTTCTTTAAAAATAGTTCCTCTGTTTTAAAAATGCACAGGGACATAAAAGTATCTCTAATGCTCTATTGTACAAAAATATAAACTGAGGTTCAGCATCTTGAGTGGTACAGCTATTGCTTGGTAAATGCCTGCCTATCATGTGTACAACCCTGAATTTAATTAGCAGTGCTTGGGAGTGATGCCTGATTTTCTGTGAAAATTCATATTATGCATATATGTCATTTTCTGGGATAAAATCTTAAAGGTAGAACTTTGGGCTTGACAGATAGATATAACAATGAAAGTGACATCATCTTTGCCTTTCCTTATATTTTTGCTGTTGTCTTTTAAACATTTTTATATGTGTGGGTGTTTTGCCTGCATGCATGTTGATGTACCACATCTTTTCCTGGTGTCTGAGGAGGCCAGGAGAGGGCAGCAGATCCCCTAAAGCTGGAGTTACAGACCCGTTGTGGGCTGTTGTGTGTGTACTAAGAATCAAACCTGGCTCTTTTGCAAGAACTAGTGCTCTTAACTGCTGGGCCAATTCTCCAGTTCCTCTGTCTGTATATTTTTAATGCATAGACATTTTATTTTTAAAGTCTTTCATATTTGATACAAATGAAAATAGAGCTGGGCAGTGGTGGCGAATGCCTTTAATCCCAGCACTTAGGAGGCAGAGGCAGGCAGATTTCTAAGTTCAAGGCCAGCCTGGTCTACAGAGTGAGTTCCAGAACAGCCAGGGCTACACAGAGAAACCCTGTCTCAAAAAAACAAAAAAGAAAAGAAAGAAAGAAAGAAAGAAAGAAAAATAGAATTTAAAATCTTTACTAAATATATATTTTTCCTGTTATGTTTCTATGCTGGGGATCAAACCCAGGATCTTGCATATCCTAGGCACGCACCATGCCACTTGGCTACATATCCAACCTAGTAATTAGCTTTTATTCCATTGTAAGTTTTCTCTAATGTATAAGAATAACCACACTCAAGCTTCTATGAACAGCATTGAGTCTGTGGTACTTGGTTTGGAGAGAAAGAAGTCTCTATAGAGCCAACCACTTAATTTCTATGTCTTCTTAATTGCTTACAAAATTTTAAATGAGGGTAGCCAAAACAAAATATTTTTAATTATTCAATTATGGCTATTTTCTAACCAAGGATGATGAGAGAACAATTCAGTATATGAGGAGTTACTCAGGAGTGACAGGCAAGGACTACTCTATATGACATCATTTACCTTATGCTTCTGTGTTATTAGAATCCCCCCTTGGGGACTCTTCTTGCAGTCCTGCCTTCCTTTGGAATCTTATCCAAGCAAGCAGGAATTAATTTTAAGCCACGTCAGCCCTATTAAGGTTCAGCACAGATATATTGAGAGTCTAGGCAGCTGCTCACAGTGAACCTGGAGGGCAGAGACAAGCTACACACACACATACCCCACCAGCAGCTCCCCTGTGGATGCAGCCTCACCAACTTTGTCAGGCAGCGTCTGTCAAGGCATGTCTTGCTCTTTGTTGTATCACTGCCTGCCGGGGTTCTACTGCTGTGAAGAAATTGTGTGACCACAGCAACTCTTAGAAAGGAAAACATTTAACTGGGGCTGACGTACAGTTTCAGAGATTAGTCCATTATCATCATGGTGGGAAGCATGGTATCATGCAGGCAGAAAACACGGTACTAGAGGACCTGAGAGTTCTACATCTTGATCTGCAGGCAGCAGAAGGGGACTGTGAACCACACTTGGAGAAGCATGAGCAGTTAAGACCTCAAAGCTCACCTGACAATAACACACTTCTCTAACAAGGCCACACCCACTCTAACAAGGCCACACCTCCTTATAGTGCCACTCCCTATAGCAGGAAGCATTGGGCAAGTTGTTTCTTTGTATTCAGTGATGTATGATTGTTTTCTTTCCCCAAAATTTAACTGTCAGTGAAACTATGAGGAGAATTTAAAAGCTCGATGTGATAGTGTTCCAAGTTTTAACCAGATCTTTCTAACGTGATGAAAAAATTAAATCCCTACTTCTCATATAAGCCATTACTAGAATGCCAGAAGGCTGTTGGGACACAAGTTAAGAAACTCAAAGACTGTTGTTTGAATGTGAAATATCCCTCCTAGGTGCATATGTTTGAACACATCGTCTCCAGCAGGTGGCACTGTTTTAGAAGGTGTGGAACGTTTAAGAGATAGAGCCTGGTGGAGGAAGTGTGTCACCAGGAGTGATCTTGGGGGTTTTATAGCCCAGCTCCATTTTGTATCTGCCTCCTATTTCTTGACTTAAGTGTGATCAGCCACCTCTTGTATCTGGCTCCAGGGCTTCCCTGACATGGTGAACTCTATGCCCTCGATCTGAGAGCCACAACAAACCCTTCCTTCTCTAAGCTGCTCCTTTCTTATCAGGCATTTGATTACAGGGCAAGAAAAGCAAGTCAACACAGAGAGTCAAACTGCTCTACTTCTAGAGATTGTCTTTTAGGTACTGGGGAGAAGGGATAAGCCATATCTCCAAGCGGATGAGAAGAATTATTACAGACAGGAACAACCATCCACTGACCCACAGGCCTCATAGGCCAGCCAGATCAACTCCTTTATGTCTTACCAGTGGAGCACTTTCTAAGCAAAACAGGTTGTAGACACTGCTGCGAAACAGCTAAAAGGGTTTACGGGACACATAGCTCTTGTCTCTGACTCTTTCTCTTTGAAACTGGGGGGAGGCTGGTGGCTTGAAAGAGTGCTTTTAAACAACACTACAGTAAGTTAACTTTTGAAATATTTATTCAATTCCTTAAATCTGGGGGTATATCTCAGTAGGAGAGCATTTGCCCCACAGTGTGAGAGGCCATAAACTCAATACCCAGGCTGGAGCAGCCATTGGGTAAAGGCACTGGCCCCCAAACCTGACAACCTCAGTTCTGTCCCCAGAACCTCTGTAGAAGGAAAGAACCAACTTATAAGTTGTCCTCTGACCTTCACAATCACCATGGCACATGTGTGACCACACAGTCACTGATGTCATCACAAGGCTCTAGGCCTAAATCTCTTTCCTTCTGCAAGACAATTTTAAAATGGATATTGAGAGGAAGAAAAAATTTAAAGACTAGGTTTAATTTGTCTGATCTTACTAAAGATGTTAAATGACAAAAACTAACTAAAAATCTAATGTCTGTGTAAGAAAAATAAAAAGAAACTAAAGGCCAACCTAGGTCGCACACTCTCTCATTAGCCTCTGTGGAGTAAAGTTCACTTGCAAGGTCAGTTTCTCTCTTGGCATGGTTCAGTCTCCATAACCCTCAGTCTGAGCTGTCTCCATAGCCTGCTCTGTTAGCAGGCCTCTGCGTCCTTTGTTCTCCTGTATGAACCAGTTGCATCCTCCAGAGCCACCTCTGTGTGAACGCTAACCCCCACACCATCACCTTCCCCTGTTCCCCGAGTCTAGGGCCACCAACCCTAACTCTTGGTCAGCCTGTAAACCCAGCCATAACCTCATTTTCCATTTTTGGCTGTTGGAACCATAGATGCTGTGCAGAGATCACTCTCAAGCCCCTGCAGGTGTTTATGGACACCTGGAATATAGGTATATGTATATGTATATGTATATATATATGTATGTGTATGTGTATATGTATGTGTATATATATATGTATTTATCCTTCCCTTGTTCTCCAATAATCATAATCTGCCATCTTTTTAAAGATTTGCTCAAATTCCATCTTTCATAGCAAACCTCACCTGCCCTTTCAAGAAACACCTTTGTCTGTTGACCTCTACTTTATTCATATGTCTACAATCTATATCTATTGTAGATATAGATATTACTGAATATCTATAATCTACCTCCAAATATGTTCACTTATCTTTATGTCTTTTTTTACCATCTTGGTAAGTTGCCTTTCCAAATATAGTTTTTAAGTTTCTTAAGGATCTTAAAACCCTTCTTGCTCCCAATAATACCTAGAACAATGCCCTAAAGAGAATCATGTGGTCAGTGGTTATCTGCTGACTAAATGAATATGTCGTTTAATTTTGTAAGTGGTAAATGAAGACTTTCTTGTTTTGACCCAGCAGACAGTTATTGTCTATCCGTTGAGCCTGGTTCTAAAATTTGGGATTACAGAAGTGAACAAGCCAGACAGAGACCGATGGTCTTACAGACAGAAGACAAACAATAAGCTAGTAAACAAGAAGTACAGACTATGTCAGATGGCACCCATGCCATGGAGAAAGAGCTAGGCAAGAGAGATAAAGAGGGTCTGGATGGGTGATATTTCATACAGTGAGGCTACACTGATGAAGAGAGAGGTGAGGTGTTAATATTTAAAGAGATAGGATCCCAGCCGGAAAAAAGAAATATTAAGTGTAAAAGATCCTGAGAAAAAAAGAAAGCCCAGAATGAGCAGAGGAAAAGGAGTGACAAATGTTGATGGAAAGGAAGGAGGGAGGGAGGGAAGGAGGGAGGGAGGGAGGGAGAGAAGGAGGCAGGGAGGGAGGGAAAACTATGATTGAAGTCCCTCTGGGTTAGAGAAGGATGGTCTTACAGAGGCTAGGACTTTCCCTCTGAAGACCTTTGAGGGATGGAGCACATCGGCATGACATCATTCCCTTCTCACGAAGACAGAAATGTCAGGATCCAAGCCTCCTTGGTGTCCTCAGCAGGAGTTCCAGCATCTAAGATTTAACCAGAACTAAAGGCATTTAATACAATTAGAATATTCCTGTACGCACACGCATTTTTCCTGGGCTAGATATATACTGAGAGATTCACTTCTTGAAACAGTAGCTGTGTGTGGTCCCTGTGGTCTAGCATTGAAAGATTCAAAAATGAGACACAATGGCAGAACGTTCTGAGCCAGCATTATTGCTTTGTAGGTGATGGATAGTACCTGTGCCTGTGGAGGTTGGTAAGACCCTGTCCCAGGCACACGGTGGATGTCCTGTAGGGGTGGGTAAGACCCTGTCCCAGGCACATGGTGGATGCAGGTGGACTTGGTTTCAGAACCTTTGTCTCCGTGGCGATTGATGATATATAAAATAGTCACCCATCAGTGTGTTAGCCCTACCGCTAGAATCCCTACCATCCACAAATCTTGACATCAATTGCTGACAAGATAATGGTAAGCTGAATGCCTTCAACTTACTTCTGGAAATCCTCTCATGGAACTAAGTTCAATGGAGGCCTGAAAACAAGAACCTTGGAGCTGAAACTCTTCAGCATCCAACTATTGCAGTCTGTCATTCACATCCTTAAGGCCAGAGAGTAAATAGACACAGCACATACACACACACACACACACACACACACACACATGCCACACACACACACACACACACACACACACACACACCACACCCAGGACTTTTCTCAACTTTTCTCTTATATAGAAATTAGGTTTGAAACACTGTCTCTCCTTCCCTCATAATATGCTCAGTCCAGACTCCCATAGGTGCTGATCAACAGACCTAAACTGAACCACCAACTTTAATGCCCAAGCAGGAAGTAGAAATCACTAAGCCAACTAAGTCTAGAAGACTGTTAGTGCCATGGTATCAGGAAACCTGCCCCGCCTGACTTGATCGCTGAAAGGGGCACTCGAAGGATCTATGCAATGGTACCTTCCCCCCCACCCCTTTTAACTTTAGAATTATAAAACTGCATCATTTGGATAAACTCCTAGAATCAGAATTCAGACTATTCATTTAAGGGGAACCAACCCTAAAGCCCTCTAGTCAAGGGAAACATGAGTAGGAAATCCGGTCATTACAACAAAAGGGACCCAATGGGCAACTGAGTCCTCCCATCAGAAAGGAGTGGGGGTGGGGCGGAGGGCAAATGGCTTTTGGTTCCAGTAGTAACAGCTTGACAGTGTAGCTTCATGAGACACCGTGCTCAGGAGGCTTCTAGGGCTAGGCAGGAACGTGGAGGGACTACTGAGCATGACTAGCCAGGCAGCAACACTATTGTCAAATAGGAGGCAGGTTGCACAAGGCATCCAACCTGACTGGAAAACAAGGTACACAGCACTCTGCACTGAATAGGTAAAGCCCGCCATTCTCTACACAGCAGTGGTCAGTGGTCAGTCGGCTTTCTGTCAGATCTTGATGGAGAGTCAGGTCTTTATAATTGAGTAACTTAAACAGTGCTGTAATTGACGGGAAAGATAAGTTTAATTGTGTGATTTATCAAGTATGCCAGCCTAATGATACAATTTCTCTGTAATCCCGAAGCCCGATCTAGGTCATCAGCAATTAGCTGACCATAAGATTCTCTAGGGGCTGTTGGTTTAACTGCGGACGGGCGGCCACCTCCATTATGGGCTTCTGGCCTCTGGTGGTTTTTGAGCTTGGAAGTGTGACATTGTTTCTCTTCTTTGTTCTCCAAACTTAGCTTTAGCTGGTTCTGGTAGCCTCTGAAGTGCCTGCTTTAGAACAATTGGTGGTGAGTACATCCTCTGACAGAATGTCTAAAGAGAAGCCAATGCCTGCCAAAATCATCTTTAAGATATAAACACACACTCAGGTTATCTTTCTCTATTCCTCAATATTTTCTCCTACTTTTATGGAACTATTGATTACACACACACACACACATACATGTGTATAGTGTATAATGATATATATATTTATATTTTCTTTCTTCCTCCCTTTTGGAGACTGAACAGGGCCTTGTATACACCCTAGGTCTCTCAGACTGAGCTTTACCTCAGCTTTGGTATTTCTTACTTCACACAAATGATTTTTAAATATTGCAATGTCTTAGATTGCAGGTAACTGTGATTCTTCCTATATCACACATTAGGCATATTTCAGTGAAAAGATTTTTTGATGCTGCAGATGATGAACACCTCGCACTATAACATTATCACCCAATGGAACTGCAGAGACATGTGACAGAGCTGAAGACGGGGTAAGAGAAAGCATGGACCCGAGTGGTTTGAGCATATTTAGCTCAAGAGCCCTTTCTGCACAGAAGATCCCAATAGGTAGCAATTAAATTCCAAGTTACCCTGATTACCCAAAACAGAAGTAAGGGTCCCAAGTGGCTCAGCTTCCCTGTCTCCCTCTTGCTCAGCTCCGCCTAGCACAGTGGTCCCTAAATCATTAGGAAAGGGAAGTTGACCCAGAAGCTGTCTTTTTTTTTTTTTTTTTTTTTTTTTTTTTTTTTTTTGGTTTTTGGTTTTTCCAGACAGGGTTTCTCTGTATAGCCCTGGCTGTCCTGTAACTCACTCTGTAGACCAGGCTGGCCTCGAACTCAGAAATCCACCTGCCTCTGCCTCCCAAGTGCTGGGATTAAAAATGTGCGACACCACTGCCCAGCCAGAAGCTGTCTTAAGCTGCACTTTCTTGCTAAAACTTTTCAACCCTAGACAAGAATACTTTCTCATTTGTCCCTCAGATCACCCCTTAATGAGAGGGCCCCCAAAGTTGGAATCTTTAATATTGCCTATAACACTCCTTGCTAGGGGTTCTAAAGGCTTTTGAATGTGCATTTCCTACTTTTAAACATAATCTATAAGTTTTTCTTCATAATCATTTACATCAATGAGAACAAAGTCATTAGCAAATAAAGGCCTCAAGATTTGACACACAAGATTACGGGTACTGTGTAAGCATCCACTGCTATCTATAGTTTGTTTTAATCATGAGATGCTCAGAAACTCGTGGCTCCTTTAGAGATGTAGCTACAGACATTTTCCAAATGTCCTTACTGAGGATAAAGTTATGCACAGTGAAAATCACTAGCACTTAATACCATGGAATGTTGTTTGACAAACATGTATACTCCAGAAGGAACGTTCCAGCCACGTTACTGATCCATGCATTGCTGCTTGCCTGAATTTGGTGAGGGGAATAAATGCTTATTTCATTGTGGTAGTAAACCAGTTCTCATTAAGGCAGAAGGCCTTCCTGGAAGGCTTAAAAGCTGGGAACCAGGCAAGCTCTGAAATCCCAATGGGAACAGTAGCCCAGGGGGTCAGAGAAACATTGCTGGCTCTCACCCAGGCACAGCTGGGGAACCAGGCTCCCAGGAAGCCCCCCCCCCAGCCACAACCCTGGGAACTCAGCACCATCACAAAGCCCAGACATTAACTGGGCAGCAGGCACCCTGTTGGTGGTACCCAGTGGCCCTTTTTTGCCTGGCAGGGAAGGCCAAGCCAGAGAGAAGGGCTGAACCTCCTCTCCCCGATGTGTGCCCTCGCTCGGTCAATAGCAAGCCTGTTATGACAGCGAAACCGGAGCTGGGTAATGTGTGTAGGATCTGTGGCTTTACTGTGTCCCTGCTATGTTAATTAGTATTAGGAGTATGATGGATTGGCAACACGTGTGCGCTCTGAGTCTTAAACCAGCCCTGAGAGTTTAGCACTCCATTAGTTACACATCACAGAACCCAGGGGATGTTTATTCAAAAAGAGGATCACTTACAGGAGGGAAACAAGCTAATTCATTCCTGATACTGTCTGGGGAGAGGGACACCCCATCCCTGCTCATGAACGGTATAACCTGTCATCTTAGACAGGGCTGGAATTAGAGGCTGGCAGGGAAACTACAGAAAACCAAGGGCCCCCAGGCCTGGGAACCCTGAAATCTCAAATCCTCAGTTGTTCCTATGTGAATCCCTCTGAGACAAGTTCAGAGAAGGCTCTGTGTTGACATTTCAATCCCAGGGCTGAGTCAGAAGCTGGGAGCCTCTCCCACACCCTCCAGGCCACAGAGAAGCCAGCTCCTGCTCTGGCTTTTCTAGTACCCAGGCCTGCAGCAGCTGCTGCCTCTCAGGCCTGCACCAGCTGGGCCTACCTCACCGTGGCAGTGCAGGGGCGGAGAGGACTCCGGAGGAGAGTCGAAAACTAAGACCTTCTCAGAGGCAGGCAATCATTGCTGAGCTATTTTACATTTAAAATTATAAAAATGACTGACTTTTTTATTATTATTATTTCAGGGGCTGCCTGAGAAGAGAATCCAAACTCCTTTCTGATTCTAAATTTCTGAGAGGTTTTTTTTTTATGATTATTTTTCAGATTTTTTCAATTGTATTTTTTTTTTTGTGTGTGTATAAGTGTATTTACTGCATGTATGGTATGTGCACCTCAAGGGTGCAGTGCTCAAGGATGTCAGGACAAAGGGGTCAGATCCTCTAGAACTGGAGTTATCGAGGGTTGTAAACTGTGTAGATGCGAGGAATGGAACCCAGGTCTTCTGCAAGAGGAGCGAGTTCTCTTAAGTGCGGAGCCATCTCTCCAGCTGCAGGTTCTAGAATTTTAATTCTGCCGGAGCAATTGCAGAGATAGGAGAAAATACAGGTGTGGCTAAAGTACTAACAAATTCACAAATAATGCTGGCTTTAAGTTAACAGTATAATCTGTATGTAACATCTGCCAAGAATATATCACATAAATAATGATGCACACACACTAATATAGCTGCAAAGACTAGTGCTGGCTAAGGGGCAGGAGGCTGAGCTTTGATCCAAGTTCTCTAGTTCCTGATGTAAATGTTCCCACAATAGTGAATTTCCATCTCCCAACCTGACATCACTGGGAAGAATGGGGGAGAGGAGACGCTTACCACTGGCCCTTGTAAATCTCTAGATGTATAATCAGCATGCAAATAAAGACAAACAAACAGGAAGGAATATTAGCCTCTCTTCTTAATCTAAATGCGTGTCTCCTTCCTTTTGCCCCTACATCAGTCCCTAAGATACCATATCTGGGCTGGAACCCAAGCTCTGCTGGTGTGGAATACTGGATGTATTTTTTCTTTTCTCCCACCTACAAAATTAAGACTTTGGAGTGTAGCTTAGTAGTGGAGTGCTAGCATGCATGCCAAACATATGAGCCTTTGCATTCAATGCCTGGCACTAAAAGAGAAAACAAAACAACAACAACAACAAAACGCTGAAACTTAAAAAAAAAAAAAAATTCATAGAGAATAGAAGGGAGGTTAGCAAGGGTCAGGGAGAAGAAGAAACATAATGAAGATGTTCAAACCCTCCATCAGGATAAGTGAACATGCTCTGAGGGGCCAGTGAGCAGCGCCTTGAGAGGTAACAGCACTGTGCTATGTACTTAAGAGTCTGTGGGAAAGTGCGTGGAAGGCATCTTCCACCAAAGGAGGGTGGGAACAAAGGCAACTGTGGGGTGATGAATGAGTTTACTTGATCCACTTTGTGTGTGTGTGTGTGTGTGTGTGTGTTTACATACTTTACGTAAAGCTCACAGCATCTTAATAGAGACACTGCTGTACGGACTGAAAGCTTTACTAAGCATATCCTAAAACAGTGATGTTCAAACCTTAGCGTGTCTCCTGGTAGCCCAGGCAACGTGCTGGAAACAGTTCTCTGTGCTCATACCCCTGCATCTCAGATGGAAAGAACTAGAATGGGCTGGGAAGACGCGTTTCTAACACATTTCCAAGCATGGCCTGAGTTTTCAGGTCATACAAAGCCCCAGTAGTGATGACACAGCTGTCCAGGAGCCTGCAGTTAGAGTGAGATAGCCCACAAATTTCACTAAGATATCATGGAGGCTTCTTAGGATCAGTTTCAAGAGGCCAGAGCTATCAACTCTCATGAAAAACCAATCACAAAATCTCCAGGCCTGAAACCAAGGCAGGATTCTAGAAAGACTCCCCTTGGCATCATAGAACACACACACACACACACACACACACACACACACACTTCACTTGATCAAGGACAAGTGGGGAAAATCACCATACTTCCTCACTGTCTGATTCATATGTCAGGCAACAAACCAACATCAGCAGCGCCCGCTGCATCTGCCTGGTCTAAGAAAGAGTAGGCTTAAAAGTTCCACCCACACACTGAAGCAGCAGGGAAGAGCCAACCAGATCTGTTCCCGAGGACACTGGGCAGCAGAACCCCCCAAAGCCTTCAATCTGGTGTGCACTTTCAGGCAGCCGCTTGTTTCATTAGCTGGTCCTACAGGAGCTTGATAGTTAGCAACAGTTCTTATCGGTGACAGCGGGGGGGGGGGGGGGGGGGGGGGGGGGGGGGGGGGGGGCTTCTACTCTGAGTTGAAGATGTGACTCGGTCCTCGAAAGAAGCACCGAGTCATCACTGATACTCAGTGCCACTAATCCTTGATAAATGCCCCATCTTGTGTGCCAGCATCTCCTGGGCCAGCGCCTCGTATGCCAGCTGAGCTACTCCTCCACGTTGCAGACACAAAGACCTTTGTAAATTCATCCCACCTCATTGATTATTGACCGCCCTTCCCTAGCCCACTGCACTCACTATACAATCGAGAAGAGAGGTAGGAATGGTTAAGTCTTTTTCCCTTTTCTCATTTTGAGTTGTACATAATATCTGGACAGATTTACGGGTATGGTATAATTCAATACATATTTACAGTATATAATGATCAAATTGAGAACATTGCCATTTCCCTCTTCTCAAAGTTTAATCATTTCTATGTGTTGGCCACTTTCAGAGTCTTCTGGTTATTTTGAAGTAGATCATAAGCTGTCATGGGCTGCAATTACCCAGCAGCACTATGGACCACTAGACCTAATTCCTCCTATCCAACCATATCTTGATACTCTTATAATCTACCCTACCTCCCATGTCTTCCTAGGCATGGTAAATCATCGACTTTTAATCAGCTATCCCACTCTGCCAACAGTGTGTACTAGAACGGCACACAACACACACCCCAGGGCCAGGCTACAGGTAATCGTAACATCATGCTTATAGTAACCCACAGAGAAGCAGGTCTCGCCAGCTGAGAATTTATGCCTACCCCTCAGACCCACATGAGCAGACTGGGCAAGAGTTCAGCTGCTGGGGAGTTGAGGTACTGAGCTTCTGTTTGTTCAGTAAACAAACAGCGCTCTGCCTTCCCTGCTCACTACAGGCCCAGGAGATGTGCCCAGAGTGCTGCAAGCCCACGTGGGGACCCAGGGGAGCCAGGCCCTTCCGATCTGTCTGGCTCTCAGCTTACTAAAGGATCTGTGTTCTGGCTTTCACATCCACCCAGAAGACTGGCCTAACATTTCCATCTTTCTTTAATAACGTTCTTCTCTTCCGCGTAGTAGTTCCACATGAGAGCCAGGATAAACACATCCACTAAGACCAGACCTCCTAACTCTTTGACCATCTCTGCTTGCCGCACCAGAGCCAAGAAACACTGACTAGGAGTCCTTCCTCGGCTCCTTATTTTTCACTAGGAAGGTAATCCCTTTCCTTCCTGAGGTACTCTCCACTCCTGCCTGCCTCAAAGCTCCAAAGGAGAGTGTGGAGGGAGCCAGGCCTACTGCTTGTCTGTGGAACAAAGACATCGATCCTGTGGAACGAAGACATGTGACAGAAATGTCTGAGACACACCATTCACTTCCCGATATGAACGAATCAAACTGCTGCCGAATTCCCACGAGAAATCTTTCCCAGCTTGTGTTTTATGTGTCCCTTCACCCTTCTGATGGTTGACACATTCTCAATTTATAGAACAAGTCAAGAGAAAATCAATAGAGTTAACTGTGTGAGCTTCACAACCGTGGAAGGATACAAAAGGGAAGAGGGCCAGTGAGGTGGCTCAGAGGTGCTTGCAGCCAAGCCTGATATCCTCAGTTCAATCCCTGGGACCCACTTGGTAAAGAGAACCAGCTCCTGAAAGGGGTCCTCTGACCTCCACAGATATGTGCATGGGCACACCTATGTGCGTGTACACATAAGCACACACAGACACACACACAGCACAGAAAGAAGAAGAAGGATTTAAAAAAGGAAAAAGAAACTAAAGAACACATTTGCAGCACCATTAATAGTTAAATTTGGGTGAGTGCTCAGATGATACCAGAGAAACTGAACTCACAAAATAATTAATAGGGCCGGGCGGTGGTGGCATACGCCTTTAATCCCAGCACTTGGGAGGCAGAGGCAGGTAGATCTCTGAGTTCGAGGCCAGCCTGGTCTACAGAGTGAGTTCCAGGACAGCCAAGGCTACACAAAGAAACCCTGTCTCAAAAAAAAAAAAAAAAATGAATAGGAAGACTGCTCAGATATAGAGCAGTATCTAGCCCCACTTGACAATTCAAGAAATGCAAAATTAAAGTAGACCTTTCTATGAACATCCAAAGCTAGTGAGGGACATGTGGAGCTGGCGCTCAGACATGGTGGTGGGAGCTTCAGCTTGGGTGACAGTCTCTGGCAAAGCACTTTAGAAAGACATAGCAAGAGACATAGTTTGTGTACACCCTTTGACCTAGAAATCCTGCTTCTGGAAAAGGAAGAAGTGACATACAGTCCTTCCATATCAAGGGGGAAATTGCTGCAACCATTTTAAGAATGGAAGCAACCTGGCCCATTCATCTCTTTACTGTTTCCACCCTCCACATCCTGTCGTTCCTTCTAAGGGTAATCATAAACAACTGAGAACAGATGCATATTTAAATATCGTGCCTTTAAATCTAAATACGTCAGCCTTCGAGGATCATTAGTGTGTACGTCATACCCAACTCAGCCGAGAAGAGAGGATCATTAGTGTGTACGTCATACCCAACTCAGCTAGAAGAGAATGCCTAGCGTAGAAATATCATGAGAATTGATGCCCATTTAGTTCCTTAAGGCACCAAGGGTTTCCGGTAGACCAGAAGCTGCAGCTCACAGCTTTAAGTGACCTTGATGGAAGCAGTCTTAGAGCTCTAGACCTGAACAACCAGGACCTCCAAAGAGTCCTGTAAATGTCTGCATGACTCCTGTCTCTGGGACAATAAGAATACAGGCAGATGAAATACCATGATTCTCCAGGGGAGTTCACTTCCTCAAAACCTATTCCCTTATGTCTTAATCTGTGCCTGACCTGGTACATCAGCTCTCTGGAGGCCTCATTGACTGTCCAGTCAGGACGTTGGCAAGAACAGAGTCTGAGTACCCAGGAGTTGCACAATCCAGACCTTTGACCTCAGGCCACTGACCTGCCATGGGCTGATGGTGCTTGGGCCCACCTTCCCAAAGAGAGCTCTTTACCCGGAGAGTAGTCGGCCTTCCCCACACAAGCTAATGTTAGATATGAACACCTGCTGCTAGAAGATGAGTCAGCATGTCAGCCAAGATGCCTCGCTTTTAAAAAAACAAAACACGGGGGCTGGCAAGATGGCTCAGTGGGTAAGAGCACTGACTGCTTTACCCAAGGTCCTGAGTTCAAATCCCAGCAACCACATGGTGGCTCACAACCATCTGTAATGAGATCTGACGCCCTCCTCTGGTGCTGTCTGAAAGACAGCTACAGTGTACTTACATATAACAATAAATAAATAAATATTTAAAAAAAAAACAAACACCTTTAGTCCCAGCACATGGGAGGCAGAGGCAGGAGGATCTCTGAGTTCAAGGCCAGCCTGGTCTACAAAGAAAGTTTAAGAACAGCCAGAGATACACAGAGAACCCTTGTCTCAAAATAAAAAATAAAAGCCAGGCAGTGGTGGCATATCCCTTTAATCCCAGCACTTGGGAGGCAGAGGCAGGTGGATCTCTGAGTTCGAGGCCAGCCTGGTGAGTTCCAGGACAGCCAGGGCTACACAAAGAAACCCTGTCTCGAAAAAAAAAAAAATGCTGGCAAATTAAGAATTCTTTGTCACTTATATTTACATAATTGTATTATTGAAATTATGTATGTGAAATTATAACTATATTACATTCTAATTTCACAACACTCACAGGAATTAGAGACAATGCTTGCTATGTGCCAGCTATTATTCTAAGGGTTTTATGTACAGTAACTCACATGAACCTGTGAGGAAAATACTGTTATTTTCTATCTCATTTTACACATAAGGAAACTGAAGCATAAAGACATACCAATGTCACAACACTATCAGGGGACCTTTTGGCTCCGTGGGAATAAATTAGCTCAAAGACAAAACTTTCTTATGTACACATGAATGCATAGTGGCATTGTTGAACAGGAAGAAATTTGGAGAGTAAATATATTCACACATTTGTAGCAGACAGACTGGCTCCAACATCCCTAGCCAGGACACCATGGAGGAGGAGGGTGCTAGCCAGAGTACACAAGTGGAGGTCAGAAAACTACCTCAGGTGTTACCTTCTTTGACACAAGCCTTTTGTTGTTGGCTAGTACTAACTCCATGAAGCTCCCAGGCATTCTCCCGTCTCCATCTCCCATGTCAAGATTAGAGCACTGGGTTTTTACCAGTTCTGGAAATCTGAATTCAGTGATTTGCACAGGAAGTACTTTGCCCACTAAGCCATCCCTCCAACCCCATTACATCATTTACAAAGAGAATAGCTACCAAGAACTTATATCAGAGTAAAGAGCCAGTGTACAGGCCTTTCCGTAAGCAGTCTAGGGACATGGGAAAAGTAATACCTGAAAGATGGGAGACACAGGCGTCAGACTTCAGGCGACAGGTTTTGCTGACCTCACAATTTGAACTACAGTGGGTTCTGACAGCCTGCCTCTCCCCAGAATCAAACTTATCCCACCTCCTTCCTCATCTTCAAGATTAGAAAGAAACAGGTATTAACCTGATGATCTATTTTTAAGGAAGTAGTAATCTGTTTATTCCCCCTCATAGCCTTAGGTTCAGGAACCTAGTCTAAACCAAAACCAAACCTTTTGTCCTCTTGGCTTTGGTAAAGATGTATGTTATTAGCTTTCTGTGTAGGCTTTGATCAGCCTCAGGCTACACCATCCAAGAGCCTAGCAGACCAAGGCCACTGGGCAGGAGGAGCCCTGCACGGGTTTCCCTGAGGTTAACCTCGTCAGTCAAACTAGGGATGGGTCAGAAGGAACACATAAGATGGGACTGGCTTGCCAAGGGCAGTGGCCTCACCTCTGTGACACATTCCTACCTGAATCATATCTTCCCGCAGTGCCTGGTTCTACCTGTATAAACCTGTGCTGGGTTCTCAGCTCCTTTGCAGGCCTCCACCAGGCCACTCCCTGCTGCTCCCTAGCCCTCCTCGGAGATCCTATTAACAGGTGCTCCAAGACCCGGATGAGACTTCCTCTGCTCTTTTATGACCTTGAATGTTTCCCACTTCCGCTTTTGAAGAGAATGTTCCTTGTTCCCTTTGTTATTTAATTCACTGGGATAGGAAATCAAGGACTGTCATGGATTCTTAGGATTGCCATCTTCCATATGCGTGACCCCAGCTCATCCAGAGTAACACGGAAGACCCAGGAGGACAGACTTCATTGAGTTTCCTGGGACATAAACTTGAATCAGATCGTGGCACAGCTGGTAGGCACAGAAGTGAATCCTAGTCCCGCAGCTAGCTAAGCCTGTGCCTCTGAGTCCTGCATTGGATGGAAGGTGTCGTGGGGACCCACGGGTTCCACCCACAGGAATAGAGCTGAAGAATGAGTGAGCGGGAGATCAGCCTCTGCCCCACCTCCATCCTGCACTCAGAAGCCTGAGGCAAGTGCCCGGGCTTCCCCAGAGACTCACCATCATGCTCCTCTCCCCGGCACACATCCCACACACCACACACAGCACACAGCGCACACGCCACACACCACTCAGACCTCATACCACACATGCCGCATGCCATACACCCCGCACGCCACACGTCCTGCATACACTCTAGCTCATACTTTGATCATCTTCCGCAGGCTGGCTGCTGACCTCAGGGACTTGTCCCAGCTGTGGCTTCAGTCCCATACCATTGCCAAGAGGCAAGGACTCTCGCATCTCCCTGACCCACAAAGGGACCAGGACACCTCTTTAAAATGTGCACAGTGAGGGAAGATGGCTCAGGTGATAAGGTAACTGGAAACTAGTAAGTCCTCAGTTAATGTCAAATAACACTTTTTTTATTTTATTTTCTGTTAGAAAATGATAGAAATTGGCATTTTTTTTTTCAGCTGTCAAATTACCAGTTTCTGCTGCCCCTGCTTTAGATTAGAGGTCTCTCTTCTTCCTCTGATAAAATGCATCTGGGATTCTACCCGCCTGAGGCTATAATGGCTTCCAATACCATTCTCCCAGCCAATAGCCATAGAACACACCTTAAGGCCAGTGCATAGCTGTAGTCTCTGATGCCCAAACTGAACAAATGACGAATAAAAGCCAAGATGCCTCAGATGAAAGAAACAAAACATAAAAAAAACATCAGCACGTGCTGGACCCCTCCCGTGGGGACATCTGTTTGTTCCATCTTGTAGACTTGGGAATGCTGGCACTTGGGGTATAAGGTAAAATGTTGTTTCTGTGTTTGGGAAGAGCGTCTTTTCAAGCCCAAATGTAAACACCCAGAGCCAAGAGTGGAAGAAATACTGGGGCAAGTAATTACATGGTACCCTTTAAGGAATGCCCCAATTTGTGGACCCTCTGGTGGCAAGTTAACTCTTGGTCGATATCCGTGTCATTTGGAAAGTGCAAAGACTTTAAAAAAACCAGCCTGGTTCATCTGAAATGAAACAACTATAGGTTTGTTAAAGGTGTCCTTCTCACATGTTAATAAAAAGGGATGAGCAGGTCTAACTGAAAGAAAAGTGAAGCCAGGCATGGTGGCACACCCCTATGATCCCAGTACTTTGAAGGAAGAGGCAGAGAGACTGGGAAATGGAGATGATCCTCAGCCACACAAGGTGAGTTCAAAGTCAGCCTAGGCTATTTGAGGCCCTCTGTTAATAAAACAAAAGAAGAAAGATCAATGAGAAAAAGGGTTTTAGGGTTTTAAACAAAGATCCACAAGTTGGTGCAAGCCCATGAAAAGGTGCTAGGCAGGGCCTAGTAGTTATGAGATGTGATTCAAACCCATGAATGAATCTACTCAAAAGTAGTTTTAAGTAAATACACCTACTCAAAAACTGACATGTCTGTTCTCAGCAAGACACCCTCCCATGTGTCTGCTTCAGCAAAAACATCCTCTCATAAGACAGTTTTCAGAAAAAACGTCACATGACACAACCGAGTCTCCAGAGAAACCAGAAATTTCCACTTCAAAAGGTTGAGCAGCTTTGGAAGTATTTACTGGCCACCTGTACTTATTCTTTTGAGTATTGTCTATTCAGTTCACATCCCTCTTAGATTCATTTGAGGTAGGCGGTGGTGGTACACGCCTTTAATCTCAGCACTTGGGAGGCATAGGCAGGCAGATTTCTGAGTTTGAGGCCAACCTGGTCTACAGAGTGAGTTCCAGGATAGCCAGGGCTACACAGAGAAATTCTGTCTCAGAAAAAAAAATTCATTTGGTTTTTGTGTTTAATTTTTTATAATTTTTTAAATATATTTTAGACACTAACCCTGAAGTATAGCTGATGAATATTTTCTCAAATTTTATAGAGTCTTTTTGCTCTGCCAATGGTTTCCTTTGTGGTGAAGAACTTTTAAGTTTCACGTAACTCATCTGTCTGTTCTTAGGGTTATTTCTTGTGCTAATGGATCCCTTTCCAGAACATTCTTACCTATGCCTGCATTCTCAAAAGTTCCCTTGTTTTCCTCTAGCAATGTCCATTCTTATATCAAGGTATTTTATTCTTCTTCATGCACATATCCAATTTTTCCATTCAAATCATTTATTGAAGAGGCTTCCATTTTCCAATACATGTCAAAAATCAAGTAGCTCTAGCCTTGTTTGTTTCTGGCTTCTCTGTGCTGGTTTACATGTCTGTTGTATGACCGCTATGCTGCCTTGGTCACTATGGCTCTGTAGCATAGCCTGAGGTCAGACTTTGTGATACCACCAGCATTGTTCTTTCCGCTGACATTACTTTGTCTTTAATGATTCTATGTGAATTTCAGTGTTGTTTCCTCTTGCTCTGTGGACAGTGTCATTGAGATCTTGGTGAGAGTTTCACTGAGTTGATGCTTCACTGATATTCTGGTATCTTCCTCAACAACTTTCTTCGGTGTCTGAGACTTTTCATTGTAAGAGGTCTTATACCTCATCCATCAGGTTTATTCCTAGGTATTTTAGTAGATTTGTGTTTTAGTGTGTGTGTGTGTGTGTAAATAAATACCACATTTGTGCAGGTGCCCATGGAGACCAGAACAGAGTGTCAGATCCCCTGGCCCTGGAGTTATAAGAGGTTATTAACTGAGTGATGTGGATGCTCGGAACCAAACTCAGGCTGTCTGCAAGCTCAGCAAGCACTCTTGTCCTCTAAGGCATCTCTCCAACCTCCATTTTTTAGGCTTCAAACATATTTATTTATTTATTTTTAGCTTAGAACATCTGTTACTTTGATAAGGCTAGTCCTTATTTCTTACCAAGTTATAAAGAGAAAAAATGCTATTAAGAACTTAGTCTAGCCGGGCAGTGGTAGTGCATGCCTTTAATCCCGCACTTAGGAAGCAGAGGCAGGCGGATTTCTGAGGTCAGCCTGGTCTACAGAGTGAGTTCCAGGACAGCCAGGGCTACACAGAGAAACCCTGTCTCAAAAAAAAAAAAAAAAAGAATTCAGTCTAAAAATATGTTTTTCTTATCCTAGGTGTCTTGAGGTACATATTGGGGGGGGGGATATGTGTTACATATGTGACTGGACCTTTTCTAGGCAATTCTCTGAAGCCTGTGAGGAAACTGAGGTACAGGAAGTACATCTTAATTACTAAATGATGGGGGAAAGGATCATGATCCAGGCACTGTGGCTAAGTCTACTTCCTTAGCTCTGTGCTGGCTACCCTGATGAGAGTGGATGGCATTTTAGCCTCAGAGTGTGAAGGGGAGAGGCTGAGCAAGGCAGAAGTGGGCACCTCCTAATGATGACAGGCAAATTTTCCCAATGAGGAATCCTTGAAAAGTACTAGGCAACTATGCCAGGCCTTTATTGTTTCTCTAGAAGCAAGAAAATGGCTTGAAATACCATTGAAAGTTTCTACCCATCCTTCCTGCTGCTATAGTTTATAAAGCATGTGTCCTGGATAAGGGAGCCACACACCTGGGCCACATACTTATTCTTAAACTAGCTGATTCAACAAGGAGCAAGAAATTTGAGGGCATATGGAGAAGTGGGTCACTCAAAGTGTATTAAGCATGAAAATGGTCTAATGCAGTCCTTTATAACAAAACATAAAGAAGATACGAATGTGGATTGTACAATATTACCTAAGTATTACCTAAGTGTAGACATGAGGGAGGGAGGAGATGGGGAGGAAGTAGGAGGAGACAGACAGAGAGAGAGAGAGAGAAAGAGAGAGAGAGAGAGAGAGAGAGAGAGAGATCAGAAGGGAAACAGTGAGAAAGGAGGAGTCCACAGGCCCCTGACAGGGAAGAAGCCATGCTCTGAAAGATGCTTCTCAAGACTCTTGTGCAGCAGAGAGTGGGTAGGAAAATTAGGAATCAAAGGTAAATGCCAGCTTTACAGATCACAAGCTTCTTTCTGACTCATTCCTAAGAGCAGGATCACAAGAAACTAGGGAGGGCACACCTGATAATCTCATTTGTCCTTGGAAATCAATCAGAACAAGCCATGCAAGAGGATGAGCCAGCCCCTTCCCCCAGCAAACCTGCAGGAGGTTGTCAGGGAACCTCAGTAGACCAAAGTCTTCAATGAGCTTCACCTGTCAACATGAAGCATGTTCTGCCTGTGAACTCCCTTTTGCCTACAGTCTGTTTTTTGTTTTGGTTTGGGTTTTGGTTTGTTTTTGTTTGGTTGGTTGGTTGGTTGGTTTTTGTGGTTTTTTGGTTTTGTTTGTTCATTTTGTTTTTGAGATAGGTTTTCTCTATGTATCTCTCACCATCCTGGAACTTGTTATATGAACCAGGCTGGCCTCGAACTCACAGAGCTGCCCGCCTCTACCTTCCAAGTTCTGAGACTGAAGGTGCACACCTTGTCTAAAGCCAGATTCTGCTGTGCATGCTCTGTGCATTGTTTCCCACGAGGGCCCCATCTCAGCATCTTCTGTGCATTCACAAAGAGAACATGTTTGGTAAATGGATAGAAGAGGAGAGGAAGGATAGGTGTGGGGAAGACAGGCGAGCACAGATTAACGCGTCTGTATGTCCCGAGAACAGTGGCATTTACATTTACTGGCATTTACAGTGCCAGTTACATTCAGAGGCAACCTCCCCAGTTGCCCAGGCCCCAGACTTCATGGTAGTAAAAATACCCAATGGCATCCATCTGTCCTACACTGTGACTCTGCCACCCAGCCCTAGCTCACAGATAACTCTAGGGACTGTCATCCATGAGTAATATTTTCCAGGTGCCGAATGCTGGATGAATACATTTGTCTTCCTATAAAGTTCAGGAAGGTTTTTTTTTTCTTTTTTTTTAAATGGGAAACTGTAAAACTCCAAGTGGATTTGCTTCTCCTGCTTCAGTCCTGCTCATGGGTCCTCATCCTGGTCGGAGTAACAAGAACCAGATGAACTGGAACATTCGCTAATTTCTCTCTGGACCCTGATTTCCTATGAAAGAGGAAGACAAGTGACATTTCAAAAGAGATCCTTGTGATTTATGTTAGTGTTCTGTGCAGTCTTTCCAGAGCCCAGTACAACCTGTGGAAGCTCCTTTTGTCTGCTTTTAAGCCTATATATTAGCAGGATAATTTTTGTAAGCAAGTTGAAAAAAGGGGGAAATGGCTTTCAAGTAGAAATAAGAGATCTCAGGGGAAGGAATATCTCTTTCTTGGTTTCCAATGGTTAGGAATTCTCTTTCTTAGAAATATGTATTTATACATACATCATTTATCTATATTGTGTGCAATATACATTTGTACATGAGTGTGTGTGTGTGCGTGTGTGTGTGTGTGTGTGTGTGTGTGTGTGTGTGTGTGTGTATGAA
>NW_022196904.1:156933543-156946001 GCF_008632895.1 Mastomys coucha | reverse complement strand
AAAAAAAAAAAAAAAAAAAAAAAGAACCAGAAATCCCCAGCCCCGCTGTGATAAGTTCCTGTCTCCATGGACACAATTAAGTAGCACACGCTTATAAAATCTTATCACATCATTTTCCTTTGAGAGTTGGAGGTGGCTTTGCACAGGACAGGAGGTCAAAGCCTGGAGCCCAGCCTTCCCAGTGCTCAAAGCTCAACCTACCTGCACTGGCCTCTCCAGCTCCTCCAGGGCTCCAGGCTCCCTCTCAGTCCGAGCCCTTTGCACCTGTCTTCTTCCTGTAGAGCCCTGTCTTGCCACCTGTCCCACTTCAAGTCTCCGGATATATGTCACTACCTCAGAAAAGCCTTCTTCTCCCTGTAATCCATACCTTTTAGTTTTGTTGTTGACTGCATCTTTTATGTTTTTCTTTTTTATCAGAGTACATACCAGTTTGTAATTTGTCTTATTCATATTTATTCCTGGATTCAAATCTACTTCTAGACCTCCCGGGCACTACTATGTGATCCCAGCCTCTTTCTGTCACTTTGCTACCCTGGCTTCCTAGTGCCACACCAGGCATTCAAAAGGTGAACAGTAAACACTGGCTGTTGACTGACTGAATTGATAATGGATGAATGCGAGGCTCACTGGTTCACCTGAAGTGTCAGGTACTGGGTTAGTCAGTCACTGAAAGGCTTTCTCTATCTCTTCCTTCTTCCTCCTGCATAATTCGGAAATGTGAGGACATGGGCTTCATGCTGAGTCCCAGGCCTGGAATGCTCTCAAAATATCAGATGTTCCCAAGAAAGCCTTTCCTCTGGTAGCCAAAGGTTCCCTCCAGGGCTGGTTCTGCATTCTGCTCTCTTTCTATGGGAGAGTAGGAGCAGAAGCGGCTGAAGTCCTTTGCTGCGAGCTGGAGGGCTTGGGAGGGAGCATCCCAAAAGAATTCATTCATGGCTGTGTGAAATCATTGAAACATACGCACAGGAAAGACGCTTGCAGAAGCATAGATCTTCACCTTCTTCAGAACAGTAAGGACTTTTTCCTTAATGCTTAAAGTTAGAGACTATACACACTTACTTTATTTTATTGAGTTTGTGTTTTGTTGGTTTTGTTTGAGTATTTGTTTGGTTTGGTTTTCCAAGACAGCATTTCTCTGTGCAACAGCCCTGGCTGTCCTGGAACTCATCTGTAGACCAGGCTGTCCTGGAACTCAGAGATTCACCTGCCTCTGCCTCCCAAGTGCTGGGACTAAAGTTATGCGCCACCAGGCCTGTCACACATACCTATTTTAAAGAAAGAAATAAAAAGAATAATAGTGATATGTTTGAGGTGACATGGGCAGACTACAGAATACTTAAAGACAGATCTTCTGATGGGTAGATGCTGGGCCCAGGAAACCTTCAGGTCTCACTCATGATGTCCCTTTTGGGGTAGATAAAAACCATTTTTCCTTAATGACACCTAGGCCTGCAAACCTGATTAGAAATTGTGGGAGTTTGGATGAAATGGACGCCACAGGCTCAGAGGGAGTAGCATTATTTGAAAGGATTGGGAGGTGTGGCCTTGTTGGAGGAAGTATGTCACTGGAGGTGGGGCTTGAGGGTTTCAGATGTTCAAGCCAGGCCCAGTGTCTTTCTCTCTCTTCCTGCTGCTGCCTGCCAATCCAGATGTAGAACTCAGAGCTACCTCTCCAGCATCATGTCTGCCTGTGTGTTGCCATGCCTCCTGCCGTGACAATAGTGAACTAAACCTCTGAACTGTAAGCCTGCTGCTCCAATTAAATGCTTTCCTTTATAAGAGTTGCTGTGGTCATGATGTCTCTTCACAGCCATAAAAATCCTAAGACAGAATCAGAGAGCAAGAGGAGCCTGGATGCCAGATCTGAAGGGAATAGCAGGGTTAATGGGTAATAACTGCTACCAGCAGGCCAATGGCTCCTTCCACAGACTTCAAGCTATGAGGTGGTCTCCTGTAAGCCAAAGTAGCCTGATTATACCCAACTGTCTCCAGCCTTCCACACAATTACATATATTTAACACCAAACTCTTACATACTTTACATTGTAGACCAACACACATAGTGACCCAAAATCTCCAATGAAATAATTTCCAGTCCTAACACTGCCATAGTGAGATCGCAGGATTGGACTGGAGAATTGTCCAGCTCACAGGCCAGCTACTACACAGCACAGCAGAACAGCCTTTGTCTCAACAAATAAGACAAGAAAGACCATTCCCAAATGTTCCACATGGACACCACAGCACGCCTACCCTCCCCCCATGTTCATGCTCTATACTCACATACATTCACAACAATAATCAATGTCTTAAAAAGGATTAGATGATGTTTCACCGAAGAATACATATGAACAGCCAATAAGCTCATGAAAAGATACTGCACATCATTAGCCATAAAATTATTTAAAATCCATCTGCCATTTCAATGTCAGATGTCCAGAAAGAAAAAAATAGAAATTAACAATAATAATGGTAATAATAATAATAACAATAAATAATGACATCGAAATTTCTGGAGCTGACTCCAGAGAGAAGACAATGTGGAGAGATGCTCCTAACACTGGGTACCCTGCCCTTCTTGTGTGTTTCGGTACTAACTGGTGAACAAGGATGAGAAACCTAGCCCTGTGTTGTAGAACCAAGGAGACAAAACAGACACTTAGGGGATGAGAACCTCTGAGCCATGTGGGTTTTCTGTTGTGACACCTTCCAGGTAAGGTGTGATGCAGTTCTCACCCTGCTGAAAGCTTGTCCCCCAATTCCCCCAACCCAGACTGCATAATTGCCCACACCCAGCCCAACAAAGGACTGACTGCAGAAGTAAAAGACCTGGAAAAGTCAAGAGAAACACAGTTATCTACAAAGGAGTGCAGCAAAATCACAGGATGGAAGGGGGAGGTGCAAGGTTCATCCAGGCTTATGTGTCAGCGAGAAGATGTTTCAGAAAGAATGTTTTCAAACATTCCATTTACAATAACATCAAAAGAAGATATCTGGGCTGGGCATGGTGGTGCATACCTTTTACCCTAACACTCAGAAGGCAGAGGCAGGTGGATCTCTGTGAGTTTGAAGTCAGCCTGGTCTACATAACAAGTTGCAGGACAACTAGAGCAATATTATGGAGAGACCCCGTCTCAACCCTGTCAGTCCCAAAGATATCTGGGAGCTAAAGAGATGGCTCAGCAGTTAAGTGCAAAGACTGCTCTTTCAGAAGACCTGAGTTCATTTCCTAGCACCCATGGCAGAGAGCTCACGAATCCCTATAACTCCAGTTCAGGGGTATTTAATGCCCCTGGGCACTCATGGGCACATACTCACACACAGACACATGCATAATTAAAAAGAAAACAAATGTTTAAAACAGAAAAGTGTGACCCTCCTTCAGCTGAGCTCTGATTCTTCAGACCCCGCCTTGCCATAGATAACCACACCTCTCTCCCCACCCCCTGCTAATTGCCACACCTCTCTCCAAGTTCCAGTTATGCCGGAAGTCCTGCCTCCAGAGACTGAAGGAGAGGTTGCTGATTGGGCCAATTTGCTGACGAACTTGGAGGAGGGGTTTTGCCTTACCTATTCTACCTAGTTTCGCTTGTAACAAATAGAATCGAATGAAAGATGGCTGACTGAAACACATCTGTGTTTGGCTAATTTTTACAAATCCTTCCTGCGGTCCTGGTACCCCAAAATGGTTTTCCAGGACCTTGACCCCATTCCAGAAAACCCATTCGTAAATGTGGCTGCTGGACGGCTACAGAAAAGGAGATCTAGAAAGGGAGAGATCACCCTGGGAAATATATGAATTCTCTATAGAATTCCATACATTATTATTGAATATAATTAGTGAAACTTTAACTATGTGATGAGATAGAATCTGCGCTGAAAGAACCTGTATCATAGAGAGATGAAGCCCCAGATGTGACTGCAAAACTGTCCCAGGCAGTGCCGAGGGGCGGAGCTTAGTGTAATCCCATGCTGTGGGCACAGGGCTGGACTTCCAAGTATTGCCCAGGTGGGAAAGAAGGGAACACCAACAGCTTCGTTCTGATGAGATTGGCAATATGAATCTAAAATTCATATAGAAATGCAAATGGCTGAGGACATTCAACCGAGTCTTAACAAAACCAAAGGGCTCGGATGACAAGCTACAGAGATGAATCATGACTGATCTAAGACAGTGTGATATCACAATCTGAAAAACTCATAGTCTTAAAGCTGACCAGAAAGTTCCCTTATTTACAGCATCAGTGAAGAGCACTGAATGGCAGGTCCCTCCAGCAAAGAGTGCTCGGTCAATTGGAAATGAGACTGCGGAGAAATGGTCTTGGACCTTACTTCACCCTCCACCAAAAATCAATTCCAGACAGACTGCGATTCTGTGGAGCAGTGCAGGTTCTAGATGAGCACAGACTATCTTCAAGATGGTAGACATCATGTAAAAGTAATAATTCTTAACACATCCACCTATAGATTCAAATTCATGAAATATAAAGGGTGATGCCAATCAATAAGAAAAAGAAAGATGGCCCGTTTTAATGAGTAAAAACTGTGAAAAGGAGAAACAGGCCAAGAATGACAAGAAACCGTTCACAAACATGTGGAATGGCTCCCAACAGCATTACTCTTTGGGGAAAGAGTTGTGAAATTATAAGGAGATAATCCTCAAACACCCCCAGAACAGATAAAATTAAAAAGACAGACAGTACCAACTTTTGGCAAGGACATGGAGCATCTGTGACCCTTATGCTCTTTTGGGGCAGGACAAACTTGCACAAATTTATAGGTAACTAGTGGCATCTATCCAAACCGAACGTGTTCTATATACACAACTGGTGTCTCTACATATGGCCACCAAAGCCAAAGTGCATAAACAACACACAAAATAAAAACAAATTACAGAGCCGGGGGGTGGTGGCACATCCCTTTAATCCCAGCACTTGGGAGGCAGAGGCAGGCGGATTTCTGAGTTCGAGGCCAGCCTGGTCTACAGAGTGAGTTCCAGGACCACTGGAGCTACAGAGAAACCCTGTCTCGAAAAAAAAAAAAATTACAGCTAGATGCAGCCACGCCAATGGAGATGCTGCAGGTACCAGCTGAAGGGAAGGAAGATGGTCTACATGAGACTGAGCACACTGGGGCTCTGCTCAGAGTATTCCTGTGTGCTCAGAGCCCCAGCACACGCCCCACACCCACAAAAAAAACAATAGAAATAAAATGAATTTGGAGAAAAAAATAGAAGCTCTAAGGTACCAGGGATGTTTTCATTCTGATCCTGGCATTGAAGACATGATTGTGTTCGCCTTACAGAATGCATCTTACTTTACAGAGATGTTTGTGTACTTATATGTGAGTGTGTCTGTCTGTCTATCTTCATGTGTATATATTTTGTATGTCATAATTGGAATCTATTTTTAGATGGCTGCTAATCGGAATTTCATTAACTGTTTTTTTTTTTTTATGTTTGTATTGGTTTAAGACTTGTGAGCATCATCAGAGGCATGGATGAGGATGATATGGCATGCATACATATATGTAGAGTTTTACTTAGGTATGAAGAAAAACAGCATTGTGTCATTTACAGGGAAATGGATGGAGTCAGAGACTACCATGCTAAGAAAAATAAACTAGACTCAGAAAGACAAATAGCACGTTTTCTCTAATATACAGAATCTGAATTTAAAATAAGATATGAAAGCACAAGGGAGCAGTGTAGGGAGGAAGGGATCTGAGGGGGACAAGAGAAGGAAAAAAGAAACAGACAAATGCATATTCCCCCCCCCCTCATATGCTGGATCACATCTATGTTGTGTTATATGACATATACATATGTGTGTGTATGTGTCTGTGTAAGTGTATGTGTACGTGTTTGTGTTCATATATGTGTATATGCATATGTATATACATGAGGCATCACAGAAGGGGGGTTATCCATGGGGAAGAAGGGGATCAGAGGAATGAGGGAAAAGAAGGGTGACGGGTAGTGAGTGTGAGCAAGTATGACAGTGAACATGCATGGAAATGCTGCGTTTCAGCCGGGCAGTGGTGTGTACTCCTTTAATCCCAGCAGAAGCAAGAAGGTCTCTGAGTTCGAGGCCAGCCTTGTCTATAGAGTGAGCTCCAAGGCTGCCAAAGCTACACAGAGAAACCCTGTGGGGTGGGGAAGGGGGCATTATTCTGTACGCTTACTAAAAACTTTTGAGGAAGCTGTGAAGATATGAACATCATATCTAGCTGTACTGGCACATAATGCTAGACTAAGATTAACTGAAGAGGCAGGACTCTTCAAATATCAACCCCGGAACTGAGTGAACCAGCTTTTGTGAGCCAGCCCATCGACGCTGGCGCTTCCATTCTGGCAAACTGAGATCAGGAGATGAAGCCTCTTCAACTGCTTCCCAACTCATCCCCCAATGCATCCTGCTGGGTTAGATAGGTTGTCTTATATGCGTATGTGCTAATCAGTGACCAAAGGTCTCCTGGTCATCTATCCTTACCTCTGATTTACATTTTTCACTTCTCACCATTCACTTCTTCATTTGACTTTGACTTTTTCATCCTTAGTTTCCTCCTTGCGTTGGAGGATGCAGGTAGGAGCCTCAGATTTAACTCATCTTTCCTTGGAGCCCCTCTGGTGGGCAGAATACAGTTGGTGGCTTCCCCTCTGGTCCATGCCAGTTTTGTCTGTGTGTTTTCTTGGCCGCCGGGTTTTAAGGACTGACTCTCTCAGGAATCTGCACCTTTTACTTGGCTTGCTATCAGACAAACGCAGCTGAGATTGGATGGTTCATGTTGCCTCTGTGAGACCTTTCTTCAGGAAAGATTAGTGGTCCCTTGGCATCATTATGGGGAAGTTCATCTAACTCAGTGGCTCTCAACCTGTGGGTTGTGACCCCTTTGGAGTTGAATAACCCTTTTTTTGAGGATTGAATATCAGATAGTCTACATACCATATATTTATATTACAATTCATAACATCATCAAAATTACAGTTATGGAGTAGCAATGAAATAATTTTATAGTTGGTGGGAGGTCACTACTGCATGAGGAACTGTATTGAAGGGACACAGCATTAGGAAGGTTGAGAACCACTGGTCTAACTGGATGGGCCTGTCCAAAGGGTACTCCATCCATCTCCATCCCCATTCCCAAAGATTTCAGTGATATTTATCAGGTGATGTCAGACACCCAAAACTTGGAATGCTCCCTAGGGTATACCAAGGTCCATTGAGAGCTGACAGCATTACTGAGCTCTGTGAGTTTTACACATGTTTTGAGACAGGGTCACAGTGTGCAACTGTGGATGGTCTGGAATATTTTATACATCAGGCAGGCCTCAAACTCAGAGATTCACATTACATCACCAGATAATCAAAACAACCCAGACTCTGAGCGATAGGGGCAAGTGTGAAGTCTGCATCTTTAGCCCCTTCTGCATCCCTGTGCTTGCCAGTCCTGAGACCACACTTACAGGAAGAGGGTGAAGTTAGCTGGCCTCATCGTCTTGGAGATCTAGTGGCCTCAGACCATCACAGTGGCCACTGTCTTCACCCCAGGGTGGCAGATCCCTGCCAGATGCAGATAAGTAATGGGTTTAGTTTGTGCTTTCCAAACATTGCCTGGGATTCGTGTGAGTTTACAGCATCCAAAGAACAAGAGACAGCTTAAGTGTTGGATCTCGATGTTGTCGAGTCCTGATTACAGAGACTCAAAATTCCCACGTTGTAAACTATCACTTACCTTTTCTAAACCCTAAACAAAGCTCGATGATTACAACACAGGTCAGTGTTTATCCTATAGATAAATTAACCACATCAAAAGGTGTATTTTACACTTGGCAGTGGCTACAATGTCAGAAGCACGGGAGACGGGAGTGACATGGGACTAATAAGAGAGAAATAGCGAGAAATAGTCTGTCATCTGGGAAACTGGTAGAAGAGTGATCAGCTGACAACTGTGTTTTTGCTTTTTTGTTGTTGTTGTTGTTGTTTGTTTGTTTGTTTTTCCTTGTAAGCGTGAGAGACAGACTACAGCTCTAAAGCAGGGATCCTTGGGAACTCCTGGATGTTTCTGAGTAGGATGCAAAAGCCAAAATGTGTTGACGCTATAGCACCACAAGATGGCGCTGTAGGCCCGAGGAACGCACCGCGCGGGCGTGGCTTTTGTTTCAAGCTTACTCCAGGCGCAAACAATCTCTGGACTTTACAGTCAGTGGTGGGAAGGTCAGGTGATTGAAAAGATATTGCTGGCTTCTACCCGACTGCCAACTGCTGACTTTGCTTCCGACCTATTAACATCCGAAGAGCATTCTGCGGGGTGGGGTGGGATGCGGTGGGTTGGAGGATCTCTGGATCGCTCTTTTTGCAAGAGGGATGAGGGATGCGGGGGTCCTTTGTGTGTTCTCAAACGCTGGTGATTTGAGGCAGGAGGAAGTGGGGTGGGGGGCCCTTTTTTGTTGTTTATTTATTTTGAGTGCCCGTGGAGTTCAGGGAACAACTTTTTACAGACTGGATCCTCAGGATTTGAATTCAGGTCGTCAGACTTGGTGACAATTGCCTTTACCTGCTGAGCCATCTTCTGCCCTCTCCCCTTTTCCCTTTTACTTGGTTAGTGTATATTGAGAGCTTAGGTGAAAAGAAATATATTAAGTATTTTAAGTTCATTCTATCATTTGATCTTTGCCACCTGGTGGCCTTGTTGTTACTTCAAAGGTGGGGAAACTGAGGGCTGCACCGAGCTTTACAAATGGCATTGTCTGTGGGATCTGTCTCTAGGTACTGTGTGGCAGGGGGAAATGGCTGCCCATGGCAGGTACACCTGACTCACTTCTGAGGAGAAAGGTAGTAGAATGCTTATGTAGTATTTACTAGGTTAAATTCCCAGAACTAAAAGCAAACAATACTGTGGAGTGGGGCGGGCAGTACAGATGTGTCTCGCTCGGCTTGCAGAGTGCCGACTTAGCATGCATGCAAACCCTGGACCACAGAACCACACGAACAGAGCTCAGGGGTGCACCTATAATCCCAGCATCCAGGAAGGGGCAGAACAACAGAAGTTCAGGGCTATCCTCAAGTACATAGTGAATTTGAAGACAGCCTGGGCTACATGGAATGTGTACAATCAAAACACTTCCCTGAACATCTTATATTTCTCTCTCTCCCACTTCCAAATTCTTTCTTGTGGTGCTCACTTCTCTCCATGATGATTGTAACTTTAATCTTCTTTAAAGCAGGTGTGTGTGTGACAAGAACCTGACTTTCCTAAAATGGAAAATGGATCTGTCCCCATCTTCAACCAATACTTAATGACAAGTAGAAAGGGATGTTCTGGCACTTGGCATATCCTACACCAAGATGGTGGGACATTATGATGAAGTGGTTTCCTCTAATGTCAGTGTATTAGTCTCAGCTTACAAAGTACTCAATAAAACTAACTACTAAAAAAAAAAAAAAAAAAAAAAAAAAAAAAAAAAAAAAAAAACCAAACCAAAACAAAAAACAAAAAGAAAAAAAAGAAAGAGAAATCAGATAGTAAATGTAGAATGACAATTTTTTAATCCCCTTTTTCTTCAGCAATAACTGGTTCAAGCAACAAGATGCGGAAGGTGAATTCACTCCATGAAAGGCTGAAGAAGGGAGACTGAAGACAAGGTTTGTAATGGAGGGGTTTGTTGGCATTCCTGACACACTGACCTTGCTAATGGGACAAAGGACCGCTCTGCCCCTTCTAAAGTGGTACAGTAGAAAAGGGCCTCTGGTCCTGTGAAGGACACTGACTCCAGCCCTCGAACCCACACTAAAGAAGCCTCTAGAACGTAGGTTCTCAGCATGTCGGCGGCGACCTCTTTCATGGAGGTCACATATCAGGTATTCCATGCACGAAACATTTGCATCGCGGTTCATAACTGTAGCAAAATTACAGTTATGAAGTAGTGTGATGGTTTGTACATGCTCAGCCCAGGGAGTGGCACTATTAGGAGGTGTGACCTTGTTGGTGTAGGTCTGTCACTTTGTGGGTGTGGGCTATAAAAGACCCTCATCCTAGCTGCCAGGATTCTGTTAGCATCCTTCAGTTGAAGATGTAGAACTCTCAGCTCCTCCTGCACTGTGCCTGCCTGGATGCTGCCATGCTCCCGCCTTAATGATAATGGACTGAACCTCTGAATCTGCAAGCCAGCCCCAAGTAAATGTTGTCCTTCTAAGAGTTGCCTTGGTCATTACTTGCTTGGTCATGGTTTCTGTTCACAGCAGGAAAATCCTAACTAAGACAAGTAGAAACAAAAATAATGTTATGGTTGGGGGGTCACCACATGAGGAACTGCATTAAAGGGTCCCAGCATCAGGAAGGTTGAGAACCACTGCTCTAGAAGTAGCGTGAATGACAGAAGAGACACAGGAGCTAAAGGAGCCAAATGACTCTACACAACCCGATGAATCACCGCCCTACACAACAGCTGGTTACCCAATCGTTACAACAAGTTACTTTTAATGTCACCCGACAATGTGCTACCATCAAGTGTACGCATGTCCAATTTTTAGAAGTGTTTCCAAGTGTTTAAAGGTGAGATGACATTGTCTGCCTTGGTGACATTACTTCCTTAGCCAAGAGGATGTAAGACACCGTCGAGGGCACCATGCTCACAGCTGATTAACAGAAAGATGTGGAAGCCAAGACTTGTCTCACTTCTTATTCGAGTTATTCTTTCAGATTAGTCAAAAAAGAGATGTGCTTGCTTACATGATACCAAGTAGAACAAAAAAGAGTTCCATGGGCCAATAAACTCCAATGGAAGACAGGAGAGCTCACGTGGGCTAGGTCCCAAAATCCCCCTACCATAGACCGATGGCACCATCAGCCTGCATAGCTGTGATTCAGTGGCCAAGACACTGAGGGGACCAACAGGCCTTACCATCTCTATATTTGGGTGTTTGACCACAGTAAGTTCTGCCAACTTTGAGTCTGGTCAAGGGTCTGTGGGAAGCTGGGAATCCCTGAAACTGCAATGCTGTTGAGGCACATGGCTCTAAAACACGAAAAGATATGCACCTTCATTCTCCATAAGAGACACAAAGCAGGCTAGACAGATGGCTCTCCGTAAGACCGTGGGCTGCTCTTCCAGAAGGCCTGAGTTCAATTCCCAGCAACCACATGGTGGCTCACAACCATCTTCTGGCATGCAAATGTACATGCAGATAGTGAGCACTCAATACATAAAATAAATAATTAATGAAAAAAAAATAAAAGAAGGGAACACAAAACACTCCTGTCAGAGTATGGTGGGGCTAGCCTGTAAATCCCAGCATCCACCTGAATAGAAAGGTCAATAGTTCAAGGCTAGCCTAAGTCATAAGTGAGACCTTCCCTGTCTCAAAACTTAGAAATAGCTGGGCAGTGGTGGAGCACGTCTTTAATCCCAGCGCTTGGGAGGCAGAGGCAGGCAGATTTCTGAGTTTGAGGCCAGCCTGGTTTACAGTCAGTTCCAGGACAGCCAGGGCTACACGGAGAAACCCTGTCTCGAAAAACCAAAAAACAAAAAACAAAACAAACCAAAAAAAAAACACAAAACAAAACAAAACAAAACAAAACCATCAGAAATGAAAATGGAAATGTTGGCAATATAGCTAAATAGTAGAACATTTGCTCAGAGTACATGAGGCCCTGGGACTGACTGCCCAGCTCCAAAAGAGGAGGGGAAAGAGAAGGAATAGAAAAGGTACCAAACAGAGCTGGGTACAGGAGGGGCGGGGAAGGGCAAGGGAGCGGAAGAGAGGCAAAGGAAAGAAGGGGCCATCCCGAGATGTTCAGTGTGAACAATGAATGCAACATTCTCTGATGGAGAAGGAAAAAGGTCATTCACAGACCTTCTTCGTAGGAGTAGAAACTGGATCACTAACAGCAGGGGACAATTTGGCAGCATTTAGTAAATGAACAAGGCATGCCGCCTTTGGCTTGGAAATTCCCCTTTTTTGGATTTATTTAGCTCTATTTGCTCTGGCCTCAAAGCACTGTCTACGATTACTATCATTTTAACCCATACTGTGAAAAACGTACCACACTACCAAGGAACCCACTCTAGACGTGGAACAATGTAACAATATGCAAATTCTAAAATAATCTAGTTCTCAATCACATCCAATGACTTTCAAGACAGTGGGCGGGGTGGGGGGGAGGAGGGCGGAGGGGCATAGAATGATCATCTAAAGCAGCAGTTCCCAACTTTCCCAACGCTGTGGCCCTTTAATACAGTTCAAGCTATGAGGACCCCCAACCATGACATTATTTTCCTCGCTACTTCATAACTGTAATTTGCTACTGTTAAGAATCATGATGTAAGGCCGCCAGTGGTGGCACATGCCTTTAATCCCAGTACTTGAGAGGCAAGCGGATTTCTGAGTTCGAGGCCAGCCTGGTCTACCAGAGTGAGTTCCAGGACACCCAGGGCTATACAGAGAAACCCTGTCCCCA
>NW_022196904.1:156924870-156933533 GCF_008632895.1 Mastomys coucha | reverse complement strand
AAAAAAAAAAAAAAAAGAAAGAAAGAAAGAAAAAAGAATCATGATGTAAATATCTGATGTGCAGGATGTCTGATATGTGAGTCCTGTGTAAGGATCGTTTGACACACACACACACACACACACACACACACACACACACACACACACACCCTCCCCCGGGCAAAGAGGTTATGACCTACAAGTTGAGAACTACCGATCTGAAGTGTACTTTACAATCTTTTTTTACAATCTTTGGCTGATGAAGGGAAGGGGCGGGATGCTTCTGTTCTTCTATACGGCTAAAACTCTTCTGGAAGGTGCGCAGTGCAATAATACCGTTTGCTTTCAGGTGGCTGGAAAAAGAAAGAATTTTCACTACAAACCCTGATGGAACCATAGAAACCCTATGGACGCTTGACCTGTTCAAAAGATACAGATAAAACCTAAAGCAAACAAAACAGAAGCGAAGCAACTGTTTCTTCTGTTTGAGCCTGGGCTGGAACAGGAAGCTGAAACTGCGGCCACTGGAACGTGGGCTACTGAGCAGCAAAAAGAACAAAACAAAGTCCCCTATAGGGACACTAATCCATTTTATGTCAAATTAAAACCACCTCACCATAGCTGGTCAAAGCAAAGCAACATCGGTTTCTTATTATGCAGGGCTTAACTCACCCAATGCTCCACTCTCCTGCTTCCCACTTTCCTCATCTCTGAGGTCCCAAAGACTCTGTCCTGAAGCCTGGACTGTTAAAGCCCCTGAACCTGAGTTCCCAGGGTCAGCCTAGGCAAGTCACAAGGAGTCAGGCTCTGTCTCACTGTTGGGGCAAAAGGGTGGGTGATGGATTCTCGGTTCACACCAACCTTCTTCGACCCAAAGTGACTTGGTGACTCTGGGCCTTCTGCACATGAAACAATGAGGGACCAGTTCATTTTTCAAATGGGTTAAGGGGGAAAAAACCAGCCTGGTTTTGGGGTTTGGCTTTTTTGTTTTTGTTTTGTTTGTTTGATTTCATTTCTATAAAGTGGTCCAAAGGCTTAGCGTAGTACAGAGAAAGGACTGTTTTTACAGGGCCATTTTGAGGATAAGTCCTCCTGTGACCACGGTGAGGCCCTTGGATGGTGGGAGGGGCAATGCACCCAGGTCAGAATCTCTTTAGCATCTTTCCACTCAGCGGCTGTCAATCATGATAAAGCTATAGCCAGGGCACGTACACATCACAGTTCTGTGGCTACGAAGAGCCACAGCGTCAAGGATTTGGGAAAGGGTCATGCAAGTGTCCTTGTGATAGTGACACTTTGGGCTTACCATGTTTTCTACCCATATAGAACTCTAAGCCTCTTGTAGTAAGAGAATCCATGCAATAGGTCAGCCAATGGAATTCCAGCACCCTTAAGACCCTGAACAGCCTTCAAGTTCTTGCCTGCTGCCAGGGAAGCCATAGCCAGAGATATCAAGCAGCCCCAAGAGAGAAAAAGAATCCTGTCTCACTGCCTAGAGAGCTGCCAGCACAGTGGCAGATTCTATATGCAGAACCATGGACATTTTGGAGTTGTTACGAAAATGACTACGACCGGCTTACTCCTATCTCCCTCCTCCCTCTCCGAATGGTTCTGAAGATAGCAATGAGGACCCCGGAGGTCTCTTCAGTGCAGTCATGTGTGTTTATGAATTGATCCTGGTTTCTGAGATACTCAGAACCGCAAGTTAGCATTCCGGCCTGTCAGGCATCACAGGGGCAGGCTTAAGAGTCTCACTTTCTATCCAGGCAAGACCTTTCAAAGCTTTGGACCCACGGAGACAAAAAATAAAACAGATTTGAGATTTGGACGGTTGTGTCCTCCTTGTAGAGAAGAAAATGGGGCATCAAAGGGAAGGGTCGCTCTCCAAGAGGCAAATGAAGGAGGAGGGTAGAGTCCTACCTCAGGCTCCAGAACAGTCAGGGATTTCAAGTCCAAAAACCGTTCCTCCAGAGAGTTAAGTCTTCCAGATGCATCTTTCTTGAATTCAGTCACAGGAGCCAGGCACAAGTAGGGATAGGTAGAGGCAGTCTACCTTTGATATCAGCAGCCCCAAGAGAGAAAAAGAATCCTGTCTCACTGCCTAGAGAGCTGCCAGCACGGTGGCAGATTGTATATGCAGAACCATAGACATTTTGGAGTTGTTACAAAAATGACTACGACCGGCTTACTCCTATCTCCCTCCTCCTGCACCATTTCCACGTTTCCCATGATTCCCAGCAAAGATGTAATATAGTGCATAATCGAGGTTTTCCAATGTGTCAGTGCTAGTAGTTGTTTGAGAATGAAACAAAACTCCATATTGGTTAAGCAAAACACAACCAAGAGATAGATCAGGCCTTCAAGTCATCTAGCTAG
The DNA here is from genome assembly GCF_008632895.1 of Mastomys coucha. Classification (NCBI taxonomy): domain Eukaryota; kingdom Metazoa; phylum Chordata; class Mammalia; order Rodentia; family Muridae; genus Mastomys; species Mastomys coucha. The sequence continues at coordinate 156,931,178 of NW_022196904.1, read as the reverse complement.
ACTCTTGCTGGTTTTGTTTCCTTATGCTCTGTGACTGTTGGTAAGATCACAGAAACAGGTCACAGGACAGGCCTCTCTGAGAAGGTTGGCCAAAATCAGCAAATAGAAACACAGTTAATCCTGAACTACAGGGGCTAGAGAGACTGCTCAGTGGTTAAGAGCACTGGCTACTCCTACAGAGGCCAGGATTCTATTCTTAGCACCCATGTGGCAGCTTTTTGTTTGTTTGGTTTGGTTTTTTCGAGACAGGGTTTCTCTGTGTAGCCCTGCCTGTCCTGGAACTCACTCTGTAGACCAGGCTGGCCTCGAACTCAGACCATGTGGTAGCTTTTACAACCCTCTGTAAATCCTGTCTCAGGAGACTACAGTGATTTGGATATACTCACAGGTGCTAGTCACCTGAGAGACTAGTCTGTTCTTCTAGGTATACACTTTATTTATTCATGTATTTAATGCATATGTGTGCTCTGTCTTCAGACACACCGGAAGAGGCAGTCAGATCCCATGATAAGGGGTTGTGAGCCACCATTCGGTTGCTGGGCATTGAACTCAGGACCTCAAGAAGAGCAGTCAAGCACTCTTAACCACTGAGCCATCTCTCCGGTCAGGTAGGCGCTTTAAAGATGAGCAGCAGCAGATTCTCAAATGTTATGACTAGAGGTTTGTCACTTCTTCCTCACTGAAGGGCTAGCCTGGGTTTCCTAAGGCTATTCTCTGGTGGGACTAGACTTCAGTGGCTCTCTTTACAACTGGAGATCCCGAGAGGGAGGGGCTGTCCACTCTCGGTGCTGTAAATGAGAAGGCTTATGGGAAATCTGGGACATAAATTATGAGCTGACACATAGGAGCATTTCAGGGAGATATACTCCACCCAGTTCTGACGAAGAGCTCCTTAAACCTGAAGGAAATGAATAAAGAATGTGTACCCTGTTTCTTTGAAATGACCCAGACCTTTCCCCTTAGACCAAAGGAATACTAATGAATACCTAGTTTCACTCCTTCCGCTGACCCCTAGAGGGCAGCAGAACAATGAGAAATAGTAACAGTGGCCATGGCCGGCCTTTCAAGCTGTGGCTGCCTACAAGAGGGACCAGGCAGGCTCTGGTTGCTCTAGTCAGCTGCCGTCAATGTCTGCAGCATCACTCTCAGCACCCACTGCCTTCATTGCTGCAGGCTTTCCTCAGCCCAAGAGAAAACAACCTGGTTGGACGGAGGCCCATAACTGACTTGGGAGAGCACCACCATGCCTAGGTAGCTGAGCTTAGGTAAATTATTTCTTTGCTTTCTATCAAATAGAAAGAGCAACCCTGACCAGCCTTTCGAAGATTCCCCAAGAGGACTAGGTGAAGTCACTTAGAACGGTGATTAACACTGGGAGGTGTTCTCTAAGCCCTTACTCCTGTATCCCATAACACCAAGACACTTTTGGGAAATGCAGTTTCTGGGGGAAGCTGGCTTCTAATAGATTCATTTGCATTTGGAATGAACTTAGATTACCCGATGTTTCGATGTTTCAAAACAGTGCTCTCCAGAGAGGGCTTTGAGATGCTAATCTGGATAAATTGCTGTTGGGCCATGAAGACTGCCTCTAATTTTCAAGACTCTAAATATAATAAGGTATTTTTCAGGAGCAAGCCACATTAGACTTAAGTGTTTCCGGAAGATACGAAATGTACAGCAAATTGTGTGTACAGACACTACTGTATGGGAAATATGGACGAGCACCTTCAGGCTCTCTCAAAGACAGAAGACAGTATAAAGAGTTTGCTGATGGCATTGGCGGTCACCCTCCTGTGACTTTCCACACTGCTCCAGCAGCCCCAAAGAATAATCTGTCCGGTTCAGTCACTGAGAACTTGAACTGATAAGAAATCACTGGAGGAAAAAAAAAATCAAGGTCAGGATGGAGGGCTAGCCTGGGCTAGCATGCAACAGGTCCTAGAACCCACCTCCAGCACTTCAAAAGGAAAACAACATGGATGGCCAAGCTAACAGATGTAAGTAGTGGGTTCTCAACAAATCTAGCTATCTACTTTTCTCTCAACTCCGAGTGAGGGTGTTTTTGTTTTGTTTTGTTTCTGTTTTTGTAAGTTAAACACTAAGTGTTCGGAAACCACTTCCTATTTTCTCAGGGGTCTTCCAGTTCCGCTCTTCAGGATAGATAGACTGGCTACATGGACACGGAAGGGTCTGGTTGGTCCAGTGGTCAGGATGCTGCCTCCCACTTCATTGACACTGTCTTTCCCTAGGGCAGATACTAGATGTTGATACACCTTTGTGCAAAGCAGAGAAAGGCTCCTTACTCGGGCATGGAGTTATATACCGGGCATGGAGTTATATATGTATGATCCATCGCTCAGGAGACTGATACAGAGTGATGGAGAATTTGGCATAAAGTAGGCTAAGTATCAAGACTCTAGCTCAAACAGAAGGGAGGGCAAAGGAGGGTGGGGAGGCAGAGGGCAAAGGGGGATGAAGGGGGATGAGTGAAATAATAAGGGATGGAGAAAAGAAAAGGAAATAAAATTACCCCTCTCAAAACAGTGTATTTTCTTCTCTGAAAAACTTGAAAGAGACACTAATCCAGGCTCGGAGCCTCCCTTGCCCATTTAGTTGGTCTTGATGCAATACATAGGATAAAGATCTCCCTGGCAGTCTACAACAGCCCCTTAGGCAGAAGCCAAAAGAAGAAGGCAGCCAGCCAGCAGTTGCTGGGGAGGACAGAGCCCCCTGGCATCTCCTTCACGCCCAGCCCAAGTCTCCCATTCTCCCTCCTAACAGCCTTTACACATCTGCTTCCGCCATACTGGGGGGAGGGGCCGGGGGGAGGCTGAGAGTCCTCCTCTCCCCCAGCTGACTCTGCACAGACCTCTGGAGTCTTTCATCCAAATCCCAGTGTGAGTTTGAGGTCATGGTCTAAAACCACCAGGCAGCACTCTGGCCTTCTGGAGGGGTAAGTTTTCTTAACAACTGCTAAGTTTACTTTCGGTTAAGTCGGGTAGCTTTGCCTGTGGGATATATGAAACTCATGACACAGCTCAACAACGCAGCCAATTCTCACCATCCAATTAGTAAATAAACGCCATTGTAATTTAAGGACACACCACCACTCTTGCTATTTCCCCTTGACACTGAGACAGTAAGCGATACTGTGGGAACCCTGAAGCCCGCCCTGCAGAGACCATCAGCAAGAGGCGAGATTGCCTCTTCTGAGGCTGCTCTGCCCTGGAAGATTGGAATTTGGGGAGGATGCATTCGGAAGTGATTTTTCCCCCAGAGATGACAACTCTCAGTATCACATAAGAAATGAAATTGAAGCATTGATCTTATTCTTCAAATATAGGATAGCTTCAATATTAAAATTAACATATAAATTTAGCATCCATCTTCTTCCTGACTTTCTTCTGCTGAGTAAATGCACATAGAAAAGAATGAATCACTGAGACAGTGTGCAGTGAGATCAAGTTCATTTTTCAAGTCTGTCAGTTCAAATGGAGTCAGGGCCTGTTTCCTGGGCACCCAACAAATGTTTCCAAGATGCTCGCCCCTCACTGACTTTGTCCAGATGCATTCACAGGGCAAGCGGGAGGACCCCGAGAGGGGAGTCCCCGAGAAGCAAGTCCTAGGCTACCTGGCTGCTGCATCCACTCTTACCTACTGCAGTTTCTCTTCGTAAAATTTAAATATGTGAAATAACTCATTAGACGGCTTTTGGGTTTTGTTTTGTTTTTGTTTTTGTTTTTCAAGACAGGGTTTCTCGCCGGGCAGTGGTGGTGCACGCCTTTAATCCCAGCACTTGAGAGGCAGAGGAAGGTAGATTTCTGAGTTCGAGGCCAGCCTGGTCTACAAAGTGAGTTCCAGGACAGCCAGAGCTACACAGAGAAACCCTGTCTCAAAAAGCCAAAGGAACAAAAAGAGTTAATATCCCTCGATTCTTCCACTCAGCACATGTTTGAGAAGAAAAGCACCATGGGAGAAAGAGAAACCATTCTCTAACCTAGTGAATTCCTGAATTCCCTCAAGAGGGTGATGAGCATATACTGCCCCAAAAGCCAGGGATTCTGACTCACCACTCACCCCAAAATCTGCTCAGGAATTTGTCTCGGAAATGGAGCACGAGGATGCACAAGCCACTTTGAGGCAGAAGGATCACAAAACAACTAGCACACTCTCAACATCTTAGATGAAAGAACCATTTGACTATAATTAGGAGTAGGCAGAACCTCACCAGAAGGGAACAGAGAGACTGAAGTTCAATGTGAATCAGCTTCTAATCAGACCGGATAGGCATCCAGGTTAAATAGTGAGCATTGCAGGTCCACAGCCAAGCACACGGTTGCTATGTGATAGTTGGAATTTATCTGGAAGTGGGGTGATTTCCCTCGACCCCGACATCCAGATGTTTACCTACATGGGGAAGAGAAGCTGAGTGCTTGCGGGCAAGTAGACCCAGCTCGCTGGAGCTCTCCATGCTGTATGTAGCAGGATGATCCCAGAGAGAGAATCTGAGAGGTGGTGTGCCACTTTAACCAGAGGGCCCAGACTACTAGGAATGCAGAGAAAACGGAATGCAGGGACCTAGGAACCCATCATCTCCCTCTAGAGCCCAGCCCACTCTTATCCCACCAAAATATCTCTTTCTTTAAAAGATAACACAGGGTGTGAGGAGGGACCAGACTTCACCAGCTCACAAGTAAACTGTTTCACAGATATTTCTGTTTTTCCGTCCGCCATAAGAAGTCTAAGACATTGATGATACATATTGACCGATTATCTGGGACCATTCAACCCGGAGAAGTAACACCTAGAGGCAGACTTCATAACCACTTGGTTCAAACAGGAGCTTTATCACTGCTGCTTGTTTTTAAAAGGCGGGCAAACCACACGGGAATGCAAATGTCTTTTAAAATGCATTTGCCCTGGGCAGACTCAGACACTAGACATCAGGGCCATGTCACATCTTTAAGTTCAAAAGGCAAGTTATTCTCTTTCACATTCTGTAAGCAAGGAATGTTTACACAGAGCCTCAACAGCAAAATGATATTCCCTTCCAAGCACTCTGGTATGTAACTATGTCCACGAAATACACTGATGGTCCTAGCGACACAAAGAAATCTTTCTCTCTCAAAGATTGCTCATCCCAGAGGCACCCTGTGGAAATAAAAAAAAATGAGATTCTTCTTTTGAATAAAACCCTTCTCCCAGAGCCACTCTGGGCTTGAAGGAGTCTCAGGATGAACTGCGACCCTTTTCCCATCACTCAAGAGCCCCTCAAAGCTGACACTTGTCGAGGGTTGCTCCCTGCATCTCCTCGAGTAGAGGCCCTTGTGCTTTGACTATTCACTTTCCCTTCGAGACTCATAAGGTTCGTGGCATGACTGTCTGACCTGAGCAGTCCTCACCACCTCTCAGGCGTTCTGAAGAACAGGAACAGTAAGTTATGGTACAGCAAGCCCAAGAATGCTTTTCCAGAAAAGGGGTGGGGGAGGAGCCCTGAGTGCTTTGCCTTATATTAGAATCATCTGAATAGAAATGGGGGGGCCTCACACCTGTACTCTGAACGTGAGGCTGGGGGACTTCCTGGGCGACTGTGTTCTCGTACTTCGTGTACCCAGTGGGTTATTGTGTCAGGTGTCTATTGGACACACCTTGCTTCTTTTTCTCACTCACACCTGTACTCTGAACGTGAGGCTGGGGGACTTCCTGTTCTACATGTACCCAGTGGGTTTTTGTGTCAGGTCTCTATGGGACACACCTCGCTTCTTTTTCTCACTCGGCTGTACACTGTTAGCCGCTTCCCATTTTTACTGTGTTTTGCTGTTGCTGTCCAGTTTGGAGTGCTAGGGAGTGAACCAGAGCCCACACCTGCTGACCCCAGGCCCCAGGAAATGCCCAGTTTAAGACAGTTCAATGTCCCCATTGAACAGTATGTTGGTTTCAGACCCATGCATTAGTAAGGAGTTCCTGTATTTGGAGATCTTCCTTCCAACGGCAGAAAAGACATCAACCAAGATCATGTCCTTAGTTTATTTTTCTAGAGTCCTTACTTAGCATGCTACATTAACCTGACAAAGCTTAATCTTGTGTTTGCTTCGAGATACGTTTCATGCAGTTCACAGCTGGGATTGGTTTTATGTTGACATTACACGTTTCGATTCAGCCACGTGAAGAGAATGATTCTTAATGGAGTTTGTCTCTGAAAACGGTCCGAGCTTAAGTAAGAGCCCGTGCAGTCCGCTCTAGTCTGAGTGCAGTCTCTCTTTAGAATGGGAGTCATGTAACGTCCCTGCTTAGAGTCGGTTGGCAAC
>NW_022196904.1:156911593-156924351 GCF_008632895.1 Mastomys coucha | reverse complement strand
GTATTCCTCAGCATCAGCGGGTACCGGGGTGGCTGGGGGAAAGGATGCTGCAGGGGCACGGCCAAGGGGTTAGGGACCACGTTGCTGGAGTCCGCGGAAAAGCGTAAGGAGTCAGGGACTCGGAAGGCAGAGCCCACCGACCACTTGGAGGAAGAGATAGGGTAGGAGCCCAGCGTGTGTTCAAAGATGTGGCCGCTGGAGGGCAGCACCAGGCTCTCTTCGGCCGTCCGCTCCGCCCCAGCCGCGGAGGACCGACTGGACAGCAGGACCTCCACGGCGCTGACCAGGTCGCCCCCGCAGCCTTTCAGGATGAGCTCCAGTACAGTGGGCTTCTGGTTTGGAAAGATTTTCTTCAACACCTCCAAGGGTGGCCGGTTGGCTTTCAAGCTGAAGGGCAGAGAGACGGTCCCCGATGGGCCCTCGATCAGGAGGTGGCTCTGCTCGGCATGGTATTTGGGGCTGTCAGGGCAGCTCTCGGGGTTGCCCCCGTTTTTCTGCACAGCGGCATACCCACCTTCATCCACAGACACGATCTCGGGGCTCTCCGGAGTGAAGCAGTTCTTGCTTTTGACAACATCTGGGGAGCTCCTCTGGTCGGTGTCTTTGTCACTGAAGGTCTCCGCAGCATTGTCCCCTGAACTGCTGTCCCCAAGTCGCTCTTCTGTCAAATCTGAAAGGCAAGAGAACAGTTGGGTTAATCCCTTCCTGGTGTGCTCAGAGTCAAACAGCACAGCAGCCTTCTGGGATGAGGGAGTTTGGCTCAATGGGTCATAACACACCACCAGCCTTTAAAGAAGAAATCAAAAGCTATTGGCAAGTGGAGTCAGGGAGTGGGGTCAGTAAAATACGATGGTGCAATCAGTGTTTTCTCAGAATGCTGGAGGAGAAAGGGCTTGCCTTAAAAACAGAATGGCCACATGAATGTGTAACCACAGAAGGCCTGGATCTCACTGCCCTAGCTACCCATACAGCATGGCTGTGAGACTCAGAACCAGGCCAGAGCACAGAAAAAGGCCACAGGAGGGGCTCTGGCCATCATCGCTGCACACCACCCCATAGGGCACTTTAATAATCACATCTGCTTCCCATGGCTGGGTTTTATGCTAAATAGGGCTCATGATCCTGACAGGCTTTTTTTTTTTTAATTTTAAAAATAAAAATCAGGTTATCATGTACAGTAACTAGTTGATAGAGTTCCTAAGTGAGAGGCAAATACAACCTTTGACATCACTTGTAAAAAGTCACTGACGGGCCAAGCCAAGTCAGCTGCCTGGGCCTTTATTAAAGGCCAAAAATGCCAGTTCAAATTCCGGATGGCAGGACAGATGATGGAGAGGAGAAAGAAATGGCTGGAAGGTTCGGGAACTGTCCACCATGTGTAGCAAGATGTAGACAAGTGCCTTTGTGTGAACTGGTGCGCCACAGAAAGGACCTACAGCAGCATTTCAAAGTATGTTTGAAGGAGGAAGGATGTCAAAGAATTTTCTTAATAGAGCCAAGACTGGCTATGAAACAGACCAGTTGCCAATGTGACATTTTAACCTCGGATGGTACCCAAGAGGAGAGAGCACTGCAGTACTAAATTAGTCAGAAGGCAGTGGCCAAGGGGGCTCTGGGTTTCATTGGAAATAAAGGAGCATTTTTTTTTTTACTAGCAAACTACATGAAAATAGATTTTTTTTATCCTTTAAAATAATGTGCTAGTAATGACTGCTTAATCTAGAGTAATTGATTTGAAGGAAAAAAGAGAGAAAGAAAGAAAAGAAAGGAAAAGTTAAAAAGAGAAGAAAACCACTCCCGATGATGCAGTCGTCGGGTTGTAAGCAACTGTGGGACAGTGTCAGATCGTGAGGGACTGTGGGGCAGTGTCAGGTTGTGAGGGACTGTGGGGCAGCATCAGGTTGTGAGGGACTGTGGGGCAGTGTCAGGTTGTGAGCGACTGTGGGGCAGTGTCAGATTGTGAGCGACTGTGGGACAGTGTCAGATCGTGAGGGACTGTAGGGCAGTGTCAGGTTGTGAGGGACTGTGGGGCAGGATCAGGTTGTGAGGGACTGTGGGGCAGTGTCAGATTGTGAGCGACTGTGGGTCTCTGTCTTCTCTTCTGGCCTGAATAGCCTCATTGTGGGCCTCTCTGTGGGCAAACCTGCTTGTGTGCAGATAGCCAGAGGTAAAATTTCATCACAGCACCTTCCAGAAGGCACCCCCCTTCCTACCTGTTGTTGTTTACTTTCAAAGCTTTTAACAAAGGCCCATTGAGGGACATTTTTCTAACACTTCATGAATCTCAAGCACAAGGTAAACCAACAAAAGCCTGTAGCCAAACAGAAGTTTTTGAAGCATTCTTGGAGTATAACAAAGCATGCAGCTTTCAACCAAGTCTAATACAAACTCATACGCATCCCAAATTGTCATTTTCATTACACTTCTCTTTAATTAAAAACTAGAAGGTTTCTATTGTTGTAGTCTACCCAATGACTCGCCCCTTTGCTCCCAATGGCCACTCTGAGATTCACCAAAGACCTAGGTTTACAAAGCAAATGGAGCACCTGCTCTCCCACTTCCCAGGACAACAGGTCCAGCTTTTACCTCACAATTACTGAACTGCTTGAATCCCCTGTCCTTGACACACATGACAAAACTGACCAAATCAAAAAGCTCTTGCAGATTTATATTCTAAGCAGCCTGCACTCATGTATATTACCCTGACGCACGACCCCATAGGTAACTCCCCTTTCACTCTATTCCCCAACCCTTGAGAACAGGTGGACAGGGACAGTGTGTTAGCTCTGAAAGGAGCACACAGTTGCATTTTGACTCCCGTTCAAGAGAGCTTTGGAAAACAAGTTCAATACTTTCCCCATGGACATACTGATATAATGTTTAAAATGGCTCACATCTCTAGGCACCTAAATTCAGCTTTTATTATCTACCACCAGCATCAAGCATTTATTGACCTTACCATAGGCCAAAACAAGGATACAGAATAAAAACAAAAACAAAAAAAAGACAGCAGGAAGCATAAGCTCATGGAAGTTATTACCTTGGGGAAATAGATGCATGTGCTGGAGAGAACGCACACATGACCAGGCATAGTTTGGGACTCATCAAAAACATTATTCACAGGGACCCTAAGGGTAGAGCAGCCCACATTGTTCACCAATGAATGAAGAGATAAACAGAATATTATTCAGACTCAAAAGGAATGAAATTCTGTTATTTGCTATATGGAAGAACTTTAAGGGTATTCTAGGATTAAAATAAATACCTAAAATAACCTGGCCACAAAAGAAGTTATGTGATTTCACTTCTATGAGATGCTTAGAAAGGATGAAGTCATGAAGTACAGAGACAGTAGAGAGGTAGCTCTAGGGGAGGGGAGGCGGGAGTTACTCTCAATGAGCATGAGGTTTCAATCGAGGATAATGAAAAAGTTCTGGATGGATAGTGGTGGCTGTTCTAAAGCATCATAAACGTCTTTAACGTCACCAAGACGTCCACCTTAAAATGGTAAAAATCTGTCACCTATGTTTTACCAAAAGAAAGAAAGAAAGAAAGAAAAAAGAAAAGAAAAGTAGGACACCGAGTCACAGCAGCCTGGTGAATGGTTAGGGTTTGATCTGGTTTGCTGTTGGTTTTGCTTCTACTAGAGAAATGACCTTGTCTTTGAGAATCAGGGGCAAAAGACTCGTCTACATACCTGGAAAGCTCTCACCTTTGCTATCCTTAACAGAAAGGAGCTAAAAATAGCTTCGTGTCTTAAAAGGTAACATTTCCATGCCTTGAGTGAACTCAAACACTGAAAACTTGTTCAGCAAAACAGCTCCATCAGCCTGGTTCAGTCTTCCACGGCTGACTTCGGGCTCCAGGTAACGCCTGCCTGGACCAGAAGGTTAGTGAGAACATTTAGGATGGATGCTCTAGCTACTCAAACCTATATCATTTTAAAAAAAAAAGGGGGGGTGGGCGGGTTCCCTCCAGGCAGCAGCAGACACTACTGGGAGGCAGGCGTTTAAGTCTGATAGGATACAATTCTACCTTTGTATCTGTTTTCCAAGTGCTGCAAAATACACCTCATGTAGGTGGCTGCCAGCTTGTTCTGGTAATTGGAAGGTCTCAAAGGACAAATGGTGACGAAGCCATTCTTCCCTCTTTGTGTTGTCCTTTGCCAAGCCAGTGTACTGTGCAATTTGGGGTATTTGTTAGTGTACTGTGCACTTTGGGGTATTTGCCAATGTACTGTGTACTTTGGAGTATCTGAGCAGTGGAGGAGGAGGAGCACTGTGCTGAGTCATCCCCACTCTTCATAGATTCCTGGGCTCTTCAGTGTCCTGGTCTCAGTGTCCAGGCTATGGCTAAATGTGAGAAAAGCTGGCAGGATGTCCTAGGATTCAAATGAATTAAGGGCTTTGTAATCAACTGAGCTCAGCAGTGCTTCTGCTAAGAAGGAGGGGGAGGCACAGGCCAGGGAGGGAAGCAGGTTCACATACCAGAGGGCACACACATTTGAGAAATGAATGTACACAGGATGCCCACCAGCACCCAAGGGTGCTGGGTTTCAAAATAGAGCCAAGGATGATGGGCCTCAAAAACCTGCACCAAGGCAAACTCCTAGCCCAAAAACTAATTTCTGAGAAGCAGAATTGACAGTCCCTGTAATTTGGGGTCACTCTGATGTCTATTATTGTATGTAAACGAAAGTCATTACAAGCTGCCATAAGTAATTACAGAGGGCAAGAGCTAAGCTCAGTGATAAAGAATCATTTAATAATAGGTTTTCCTTTACATTTCCAAGGTTTCTCCTCCTAAATGTATAAACCATTCCAATTGGCTTAAAGCACAAAGGCCTTTCTAGATACGGAACCACGGAACGTCAGCTGAGAAAACGAAACAGGAATATTCCCAGAACACTGCCTTCTGCCTCATTGAAACAGAGACTCTAATCAGAACATAAGGAGTAGAAGGATATCTCAATTGACAGTTTTAACTCTGCATACAGTACAGGAAGACAACCTGTCAACCAGTCAAAAGTAGATGCAACCAGAATACATGATCACAAATATAGTATATTTCAGAATACATGATCACAAGGTAAGAAGTTCAGGACACTATATTTCTGTCATGACGGGCCAGTTAATACAAGTGAGGACATGCTTTTTAAGCATTACAAAAGAAAAAAGTCAAACCTTTTAAAAATATTATCAAATATTCAAGCTCTCACTTCATAGCCCATGAAGCAGAAATGCTCACATTCCAACCCCAAAACAAACTTTTCTTTAGGTTTATGAGAGCTTCATTAAGGACATGTTTTCTTTGAAAAACAATGTCACCTCCTTCTAAGCACATATGCCATGCAATGATAATACCTTCTTTTTTGCTAAAATAAATAAACACACACACACACACACACACACACACACACACACACACACACACACACACGAAAGTGACTTCCGGTCTAAAAGTTACAATTTGATCAATCTTTCTATGAATTTCTTCATATAAAAATACAACTTTTAAAAAGTGTATTCAAATAGTTCAAGAAAGCCTGCCATACATGTGAAACAGTCTGCTCAAAGTACATACAAATGGAAACGTGTTCTGACTTACCTGTCGCTGGCATCGGAGACTCTATCCAATTAGTGCACAAAGCCTAAACCCACCTAACACCTAGAGCAAGACACAAGCACTGACTGGATTCTCATAACTCACAGATCATCGAGTCTCCCCTCCTCGAAGCATGCCATGCAGTTAGAAATATTCCTGTGATTTTGGGGAGGTAGATCTCTGGGTGGGTCTCCATGGCAATAAATAACGATGGGATGAGGAGCCCTGGGGGGGGGGGGTCTTCCAGAGTCAAACATTTACCAGTGGTTTCTCATACTTTCTGTGATCTCACACTAGGAGTGAGGGATCATTAAAAACTGAGTGAGTAGAAATTTGAAGAAAGTGGTGATATTAATAAATCTTGTTCTAAAATTGTGTGTGTGTGTGCGCTTGTGTGTGTGTGCTTGTGTGTGTCTGTGTGTCTGTATGTGTGTGTCTGCATGGACATGAAAATAAAATACTCAATGCTTTGCTTTGTAAAAGATCAGCCCTGGTTTGACACTGTACAAAGGGTTCAGTTTGATCTCCTTAGCCTGGCTTGACATCTGCACACTTGTAATCCTGACACTCAAGAGGCTGACAAGAAGACCCTAAGTCTGAGGTTCTATAAAGCCAAGATTTTAGAGGAGCATTGCTTAGAAAAGGCTAGTGAGCTTAAGGAAGTATAGTTTATAATTGCAGACTTCATGTGTCTTACAAAAAAAAAAAAATCAGCATGATCAGTTTCTAAGAAAGAAACTAGAAGCTTTGAAATGGTTGGGTAGAAATCTACACATCTACCTGTTCGTCGGAGGAAGCTGGCTGCTTGCTTTCTTCTTGTTTAACAAATCCCCCTAAATCCCCTATGTCCCTAGGTACTGGGCTAGGCAACATTATACACAGGTAACCACAGCATTGCCTTGGCCACTGGGGCTTACAGGATAGCTAATCTTTTGCAAAATTCCAAAGTATCTGATCAGTTGGTCACATTTTATGATGCTACGCAGCGAGTTACGTGCAGAAGCCAGAAGCAGAGCAGGCTATGGTAATCCTCACACAGAAGGGAATATTATTCACACACGAAGACACTGAGCTAATAAAGCAATACTCTGTGGTGGAAAACAGTAGAACATTGATGTCAGCCTGAAATTCAAGTCTGACTAGTAACTGTAATGAAAAGGGCACAGAGTCCAGAAGCGATGAATGGTCTGAGTTTCTCATAATGTTCTATTATTTGGAAGGCAGCTGAACTTTGTATAGTCTGTTTAGCCATAACACAAAATGGAAACCCTCACCTACGTCTCTACCTTCATTTTTTTTCCTTCCCAGAAAAGAAGAGTGTGTGAATGAGGCCAGGGGACAGTTAAGATGCTGTGTGTGAGTCAGAACACGTGTATGGCAAAGTAGTGGTCTTTTGATGTCCAAAGGCCTACCATGTAATCGAAATTACACTGGACTAGAACTAGGGACTCCAGAGACCTGGGTAATGGCTAGGGGGGATGGGGCTGCCATAGGTTAGACAGTGAAAAAAAGGAAGAAAGCCATCCTGGAGTAAAAAAAGAAAAAAGAAAAAAGAAAAAAGAAGGCAGGCAGGCAAATGGGTTTTCACTGGGCACTCTCCTTCCCAGTCAGGAAGAAATGCAACAGTTCCAGAAAAGGCTCCAAGTCCTGCAGGGACTTTGATTTATGAAGATTTACCCCGTTCTCTCTGTAAAGCTGTTAACAGAAAGTGCTGACTCGCTGCAGAAAAGACTTTCTCATCGATGCTCTTTGATTGTATTTTGCAAACAAAATGCCTGTTGCTTGGTAACGTTTCACTTGAGCCTGACCTTCTCCAAAAGTTATTGCTATCAGATTCGATTTACACTGTCCTCCTGTGATTACTGTAATCTTTTAAACCCGAGAGTTCATCCATCAGGGAGAGGAAAAGTTGTTGTAAGTGGAGAGAGCACCGTCATCCCTCAGATTTATAAGGCCTGGAGCAGGCTGGGGGTTCTCCGCCTGGCAAGAGACTCCAGTTCCTATGGGAGGACTCTCTCTTTCCTTTAACCTTAGTCCTTGGCTCCACCAGACAGACAGGAACACTCCAACGCCCCTCAGGGTAGGTGGGATCAGGAGGAAGCAGGCATAGAGCTGAGGCCTGAGGGGCTAAGAAGGAAGGGCTCCAGAGACTTGCTTTACTCCTTAGGTAAGGGAGGAACAGAGACCAGGGGCAAGCAGACAAACCTTCAGTACCCAGAGAAGCCAGCATGTTGTCACTGTAAGCCTCTCCTGGGCTCCCTGCCACTCCATCCAGGGCTGGGGCCACCAGAGAGCCCAGCCTCCTGTGCCTGGTCAGTCAGGCATTCCCCTGCCTCACTGCAACTGACTTACCCAACAAATCTAGCAAGGGAAAGACTGGATTCCTTGGCCCTAAAGCCAGATCTGAGTAAGAGGTTCCAAGTGACAGTCTTGCTGTCCTGGTATTTCTTCCTATCTGGCTTTTCCTAAAGCCCCTTGCTTCAGATCAAGCCATCTTAAAGTCAGATGCGTTTTTTGGGGGGGGGTTTCAATTCACAGGTAGACACCCCAGATGACCTGTAATTGTTCCCAGCTTCTTCCTTGCTCTGGGTGTACAGTCACACAGGAACGCTTAACGCAAATGCTCAAGTATTTCTCTTTGGAGAATTAAAAGGGAAAAGAATTAAAATGAAGGAAGCAGACTGGGCAATCCAAATCAAGCTGGAGCTGGAAGCCCAGAGCAGTCGTAAAGGTGCTTCAGCAGGAGGCAAAATAAAGTCAGCTTTCCAAAATCAGCCTCCCCTTCCCCCACCCCCACCCCCACCCCCACTTTCTGCCTTGTCTGTCTCTTTCAGAAGTAAAGAACATCTTACTTTCCTGTCTAACCCTTCTCTTCAATCTCCAACAAAATGTCCTTCAAGAGCATTTAAATAATATATATCAGTTATTTAAGTTAAATTCTATTAAATTAAATGTATATATATTTTATATGTACACATATACATATATATACATATGGCATATATGTGGAATCTATATATTTATGTGATATCACACACACACACACACACACACACACACACACACACACACACACGGTATACCTGCCATATGGCAGATACACACCAAGGAAGATTCCACAGCCACTCATCTTTCCTTTCCAGGCACCAGGGCCTATGGCCACCCAGTACCGTCCTCTAGAGGAAAAGTTTGGGATATGGTAGCAAATGTGACTGTGGCTTCTCCCCTTGGCCATGACCCTAACTCCCGTCAGATCCAGAGCCCTTGGCTGGCTTGGTTGGTTTGATTAAGACTCCCAGGCCAGAAGCACAATCAGCCAGCTGCAAAAGGTTTGGCTCCCTGAGCTGTTTCTGTGGAAGGAGGGAGGGGGATGGAGGTGACACAACGGGAAGTTAGGAGTGGAGTATGTGGGTTGCATAGTATCTATAAGGAAGGGTAACTTAGAAATTGGAATGCAATCAAAATCTAATTTAATTGCATCAGAGATGACTGGCAGAGGAAGGCTGAAACTGAGAATTTTTTTCAATCCGTAGTTGAAACAGTCAGTAGAATCTTCTTAAACTCACACTGAATACAATGCTCAGACCATTCCTTTAAGACATCTGAAGGTGAGTTTAGAAAAGATTCCTTCCACTTAGAAAACCTAGTTTTGGTGTTCATGTCTCTTCCCCGAACTACATGGGCTTTCTCCCATGACGCCTAGCCAACATCCTTAAGGCCTGTGCTTCCTTCAGAGATTCGGAGAAAAAAGCAGACTCGCTCCACCTGCTCTTGTCTCCAAGAACACAGCGATGTGTGGGAGGCTCTCCACCTGCAAACAATCCAAGCCGATTTTCAAAACCCAAGTTGACAAAGGAGCAGACCTAAATAGTCTGCTAGCAGTTCCTAGACTCAGAGACTTCTGAGCTCTGGCTCATGGCCCTTCAAACCCCCGTGGGGCCACACTCAACTCCCTTCGTGGAAATGGACTAACTTATACAGGATGATCTGTATTATGCTTCTAAAGATGATGGCGTGCCACATACAAATACACTGCAAACATGGACAGCAACGCAGCGACAAGGCAGTCTCAACCAGGAGTTTTTTACTTTGGCTGCCCACTCCCAACAGAATTGCTTTTTTAAAACACATGTTGCATAGAGCAATGTATTTGTGTTCCTGGTGAAAAGGTATAAATCAGCTTGTTTTTAGAACCCTCTCTCAAGCCAAGTGATTTTTTTTTCCTTAACAGAATGCAATTGACGAAAGTTAGTTAGCGAATATGCAAGGTATGTGGTGTGACCAGCTGGAAACTGAACCCCTGGTCCCACACAGTTCAATCTCTAGCCAGCTCCTCCTACTCCTCCTCCTCTTCTTCTTCCTCCTCTTTTTCTTTCTCTTCCTCCTTTTCCTCCTACTCCTTCCCCTCTTCCTCTTCCTCCTCATTTTTTTTCCTCTCTCTCTCAATTACTTGTTCTGAATTTGGAAGGCTCAGGTTCACCCCTATCTGGAGTGAACATAGAGGGAGAGAAATCATGTACCAAACCTGGTTTACACCCTTGAAATTCTTTGCCCCTTTTCATTCTCCTGAAGCTTGGGCCCTCCTGCTTCAACTTGGCCTCCTCAATGCTCTCACCCAGTCCCTTTCCTCCTTGCTTTGGATTTTGTGGCTCTTCATAAATTTTGGCTATGGAAAAGGACAACCCCTGGAGGACCACACTGCACTAAAGGAGTCCCCTCCTAAACAGAGACCTCAGAACTCAATGTTCTGTCTGCTGTGTAAGGCTGCTGGCAGGCAGCTGGGCACTGTGAAATAGCAACTTGAATTATAACTCGGTTTTCTGCTCTAGTCCTGGGGACTCAAATCCCAGAGCCAGGAAAACCAGGAATGGAACATGAAAATGAAAAACGGAATTCTGGGACCAAACTCAGTCAAGTCAAATCCAGAAAACCTTCTTCCCACCACAGGCTCTGGTTTCTCTACCAGGTAAATCCACAAATATAAGATGAGGGTCATGGGGCAGTGCTTCTGAGATGTGCTTACATGTTCCTTGTAGTTAAACAGCCACAAAACCCAGTGAGCAAACTGCTTTCTGAACTTCAGGCCTACAGGGCACAACTGAACCAGAAGGTGGGACTGACTGGCCAAGCTACCAACCACCTCACCACCACACACCAACAGTGAGTAGCGTGCCCCCCCCCCCCAGTTCAGCTCAGTGCTCTGGGGTTCTCTGAAGAAGAGCTGTCATGGAGCGACTGAGAAAGTAGAGATAGCTCTACATAAGGAAAACTGCGGGCCTTTCACTCCTAATTCCAGTACACCCCCATTCCGAAGAAGATGGGCCTGTCTCCTTTGTACATTTACCCAGTGAAGGGGAAACACCAAACTCCATTGAATTCCGGTTGCCACGAGGGAGGCTGAGAGAGGCCAGGAGTAAAGCTAGAGGTTCCTCCGAGGCAAGAGAGAATGAGGCTTAAAATGGGGGCAGCCAGACTCAGGAAGGAGCCAGAAAGAGAGAACTAAGTAGAAACTGGGGTCTGCCCACTCTCAGAGCTCAGAAGCCGGTTACCCCATCCCCAAATCAAACCATTTCTTAACAGCGGGAAGCCAGATGTCCAGAAAGCCCCTCATTATTTCAAGCCAGACCAACCCCCCCCCCCCTATAATCCTGGAAAAGCACTTGCTAAGTTTTCTCCACTGTAGGCCAAGTTTTGGTTTTCATTTCTTCACACCACAGCAGCCCGGGAAGAAATGGCATTAAAGGGCCAAAGAAGTAGTTCAGCAAAAAAGAGTTAACTGGTCTCACTTTGGAGCCTTTTGGAACCTTTTCTTTATAGTTCTTAAACGGTGCTTTTTTCTCTCTCTCTCTCTCTCCGTATTCTAAGTTATGAGGCCTCTTAGCCTGGCTAAAAAAGCCGACTCCTAGTTCCTTTAAGTAAGAGACACAACACCTTTTTTTGCTTCTGTGCCCCAGACCAAGCCAAGAATCACCCAGCAAAGCACTGGGCCCTGCTAACCAGCATCTATTTATCCCCTTGCTCCAAGTGAGAGCCCCCCTCCCGCCCCCAAAACCGGCAGCCAGGAAACCCCTCATCGTGGTGCGTTTAAAAGTCGGTCTTCCTCGAGACATCATTTTACTCTTGGAATTGACCTACTACGTTCCCTCTCAACCTGGGGAAAGCATCTGAAAATAGGGACACACAGCTGGGCTATTCGGTTGGCCCCTCGGGCGGGCTCCTGGTTTCCACCGGCTTCAGACTCTCGAGACCCCCTTTTCCCGGAGAGTAAGAACCGGTGCCTGGTGGGGGTTGGGCAGCCCCAACCAGGTCTGCTTCTCACAAACTCGTCCTCGGCTTTCCCCACGGATCCCTCGAAGTCCCCCCCCCCTTGGGAGCGCGACCCTAGCCCCGCAGGCGCTCTCACCTGGCTTAGCAAGCTGGGCTGGCAGCGTCCCGGGCTGGGGCTCGGCGACCCAGCGCAGCGCGGCAGCTGCGGCCAACTCCGCGGCTGGACGAGGCGGCGCCGGCGTCTGGGACGCCTGTGAGGCTGGCGACGACTGTGAGGCGGTGGCGGCGGTGGCCGCGGCGTCCCCCGGCGGCGGGGGCCCTGGCAGAGCCCGCAGCGAGTCCGGGATGAGGCTCTCCAGGCTCTCGTTGGCCTGCTGCCGGCGCAGCGCCACCTGCGCCGCCATCACCCGCTGCCGCTCGATGATCAGGATGCACTTCTCGCAGGTGCAGTCCTTGAAGCGACAGTAGCGCTTGTGGCCCTTGAGCCACGAGAGCACCCCGTGGTTCCGGCAGCGCGCGCACTTAGGCGTGCGCTGCAAGGGCGCCCGCGGCGGCTGCGACACCGGGCCGCCCATGTACAGGTAGGGGGAGCCGTAGCCGTTCATGCCCGGGGCTCCCCCGGGCCAGCGGCGGGAGCTGGAGCACAGAGCACGGAGGCCCGCTCTCGGGAGGCCCCGGAAGGTCGGCGGCGGCCGGAGGTACCGCAGCAGTCTCCCCGGCTCCGATGGCGCTCGCTCGCAGCCCGCGGGTCCCCACGCGCGCCGCCGCTCTGCCGGCCGCTCTCGGGGGCGCAGGCTCCACCCGCTGGTCCTCCCACGCCGAGGCTCTCCGGCAGCTGCAAGGAGCCGGGAGAGCTCTGATTAAGGTCTGAGCCACTTCCTCCCCTG